>NC_134483.1:167696861-167899361 GCF_040206685.1 Ascaphus truei | reverse complement strand
TGCTTCCCGAGTTACAGGTCCCGGTATGGGGCATCAGATGCCAGTGTCGTCGCCATCTTTATAGAGCCACGTCGCGTCTTGGACGCTATAAAGATGGCGGCAATACTGGCATCCGATGCCCCATACCAGGGCCTGTAACTCGGGAATCAGGGGGTCTCTGAGCCAGAAATCAAAGCGGTTCAGCTCAGGGGACCCCCTGCTCCCGCACACTATTAATACAATTTACATTAATGCAGCTTCATTACCATAGCGGCTATCCGCTACGGTAAGAATTATTATTTATTGGTGTTTTAATAATGTTGTAGATGTGTAGGGGGTCTCCTGAGCTAAACTGCATTGGTTTCAAGTCCGGGGACCCCCTACTTCAGGAGATACAGGCCCCATTATGGGGTGCCGGTATCCCCTGCACTTTTAAAGCTCCCTCGTCACGTGACTGGGACATTTACATTCTGCAGGGGATACCGGCACCCCATAACGGGGCCTGTATCTCCTGAAGTAGGGGGTCCCTGAGGCTGAAACCAATGCGGTTCAGCTCCAGAGACCCCCTGCTCATGTACACTATTATTAAAATCATATTTGTACAGCACGATCGCCTGTAAGAGCCGTGCATTGAGACGCAGCGTCTCTATGCAGTTCTTACAGGCTGCTTTGTTTATAACTCCGCTCAGGAATTTGCTGACTATTTTAAGGAAAAGGTGGAATCCATACGGCAGAACATCCCCTCTGTTTCTTCCTCCCATCCTACACCTCTTCCTAACTCTCCCCCTGCCTTCCTTGGCTCTTTTTCCACTGTCTCAGAGGAGGATGTGTCGCTGTTGATCGCCTCTTCTCCCTCTACCACTTGCCCTCTTGACCCCATTCCCTCCCATCTCCTAAAACCTCTTGATCCTACTATAATCCCTACGCTAACACACATTTTTAACTCCTCCCTCTGCTCTGGAACCTTTCCATCCTCCTTCAAACATGCAACAGTCATACCATTACTCAAAAACAGCAAGCTTGACCCTATCTGTCTTTCTAACTATCGATCTGTCTCCCTCCTGCCTTTTGCCTCTAAACACCTTGAACGTCTTATATTCTCTCGCTTCCTCCATTTTCTCAACACCTATTCTCTCCTAGACCCTCTACAATCTGCTTCCGCACTGCTCACTCCACGGAAACAGCCCTCACTAAAATAACTGACGACCTCCATGCTACCAAAGACAGAGGTCATTGCACTCTGCTCATATTACTCGACCTCTCTGCAGCATTTGACACCGTGGACCACCCTCTTCTCCTTCACATTCTCCATACTCTTGGTATTCGGAACAAAGCTCTATCCTGGATCTCATCCTACCTCTCCCATCGTACTTTCAGTGTCTCTTCTGCTAACACCTCCTCCTCTTCTATTGATCTCTCTGTGGGGGTACCCCAGGGCTCTTTTCTCTGTACACACTCTCTCTAGGTGACCTAATAACATCTTTTGGGTTTAATTATCACCTCTATGCTGACGACACATAAATATACTTTTCAACACCAGACCTTACACCTGCTGTACAAAACAAAGTTATTATTAACTCCCTCCTACTGTCTCTGTACGTTCTCCCTACCTAACAATTAGACTGTAAGCTCCTTGAGGCAGGGACTCCTCTTCCTTAATGTTACTTTTATGTCTGAAGCACTTATTCCCATGACCTGTTATTTATATTATCTGTTAATTATTTATTACCACATGTATTACTACTGTGAAGCGCTATGTACATTAATGGCGCTATATAAATAAAGATATACAATACAATACTATAACAGTTATCGTGCTATCTAACTTTAAGCACGATAGCAGGGGGGAAAGAAGGTGCTCGCGCGATATGGCCCTTTTTGGCAGGGCAGGCCGAAAACGCGCCGAGCAGCCTTAGTGAATAGCGCATTTGGCTTCACCCTTTTGCGCCCGAGCTAATTTGTCCCATTTCAGCGCAAATAATCGGAGCTAAGTGATTCACCCCCTCTGTTACTGTCACTGCACCACTTTTTCTATGGCTGTCAGCCTTGTGACTTTGATATACACCCTCTGCAGAGTTTGTGGTCTTCTTCCCCAAAACCTGCATATTTGTTGTTTATCTGCTTTCTATTACGTTTGACTAAAGTTGACTTTATAAGAGTGATAGTCACAGTAAAGGGCTTTCTTAAAATGGGTAATATTCTTCTCTTTATTTACTTTGACTTTCTGTTAATTGCTTCTTTGCAGAGGGTAATGTATCCTTTTTGGTCATCTGCATACAATTAAGTCTACGGCCCAAGTTCTTATCTGTTGCTATTTTGTATTCTACATTTTGGAAGCTGAGAGATATTGATACATAACATTGATACATAACTCTCTGTGCCTCCCTTTTCTGTGCCTGGACAACTGGGGACAGTTAGGCTAAGATTATACTACCTGCACGCGACGGACCGCAGAGACTCGCGATTGTTGAGGCGTGGCAGATGCGTAACAATGCTGGTTCGTCCTCATTGACTGAACCTCCCATGTGACGTGGACAATACGCGACCGTGCTTGAAAAGACAACATTTTTTTAAACAATCGTGCTGACTTTTAGTTCAGTTTTAGCACCGGGCAACTCAAGCAACTATCTATCTATCTATCTATCTATCTATCTATCTATCTATCTATCTATCTATCTATCTATCTATCTATCTATCTATGTATGTATGTATGTATGTATGTATGTATGTATGTATGTATGTATGTGTGTGTTATTGCATTTGGCGCAAAGACGAGATAATACCCAGTTAGGGGAATGGTGGGTAAGACTCACAATAATTTATCCCTAATTTATAAGCAGTCTAGATGTTGGTATAATATAAAATAGAGTACGGGGAAAGGTCACAGGTCATATTAAGATCATACAGTACTCAGCTACATGTAGCTGAGTACGGTATAATCTTAATATGAAGAGATATACTAATATCAATACATAAAAAGTATTGATTACAAATGCAGTTGTTCACTTATGCAGTAAGGTATGCGCTAATTAGACACTGAATATTGATTATCATACAAGGACATGCGCATGAACAATGCACTAATAAGAGGAATACATCTACCTCCTACCTATATTCATTAGGGAATACACCCTGTTTTATTAGTCAAATTAGGTCTCTCACTGCTCTGGTAACTATAACAATACTCCTCCCCCCTACCCCGCTGTCTTCCCCTTATTTTAGCCACATAGTGGTTGTCTTATTAGTTTGCTTATTTGTTGCATATGTTTAATAAATACTGTATGGTTTTAATATGTTTATGTATGGCTATGGGGGCAACCCCAAGGATTGAATCTTTCCTAGCCTAGCATTTGTTAATAGTGAGTGCAAATAGGATTCTTTTAGGCCGCATCTGTAACCTTTCCCCGTACTCTAGTATACCCCATTCCCGTATGCACCCTATTTTTACATATATACATTCACACACTTGCACAGTTGGAGAGCGGCAGCCATCTTTCTCGTTTTGTAATGTATAATATAAAATACTATGACTAGTATATAGTCCGACCAGCGTGAAGGTCCCCACATCACCACCAGATCGGGAGAAGCAAGATAGGGGACGACTTGGTAACCTAACTGAGGTGCTGGAGTAGACTGTGACTGTGTAGAGTGGATGGAGTGCAGAGTACAAGCAGGGTGAAGGTCCCCAGGCTATCTCAAGTAAGAGCAGTGCAATATCGCATACCATCACGATAACCAATATCTGAACTTTGGGTTATTATACCACGAAGCTCTGACAAGCAACTCCCTAGAGACTGTTTATGTGAACTGGGACTTAAATATATATTTTTTCTGTTTTTTATCTAATTTTTCTACCCTTACACCTAACTTTTTAAATCTAGATCAACATATCTCTCTATCCATTTTGGTAATAATCATATCATAGCGGTATACCAAATGTACATTCAATCTATATACTAGTCATAGTATGTTATATTATACTAGTGTAAGGGGGTCACTCTCGGTTCCCCTGATCTTCCCTTGCCAACTGCCTTACCCCTGTGGCAGTGGGGGAAGGGAACGGCGACTTCTCCCGGTTGGCGCCGCCATGTTGGTTGGCGTCGCCACGTTGGGGATGCTTGTGCACAACAGAAGATAGGGGTGCCCAATGCTACATCAAATTGACAAAACATATATGGTAATGAGTATAAAGTTTAAATACTTGAATAATAATAGTAATTACTTGGTTTTTTAGTTAAACCCTTTGGCCAAAGCGTCGTAAGCCTGCATACCAATGTCCAGGTAAACCAAAAAATGCAGGTCCTAACACTAAAACTGTGAACCCTTCCTGTTACCTGATATGAAGGGACGGAACTGCAGTGAGTCCTGTCTATTCAGCAAGTTGCTAGAACCTCCCAAGTTAAAAAGGTGGGGAGGGGCGAGCTCTGGGGGGAGGTGCCACCTAACCTCCATAGACTGTTACCAGTCAGAAATTGATTAACACACATATTCCCAGATAGCTCAAACTCCTACATCCACCACATTATGAATATATACAGTATTTATGCCAAAATGAGTGCTACTGAGCGTGGCAAATGTATACAACAGAAGACAGGGGTGCCCAATGCTACATCAAATTGACAAAACATATATGGTAATGAGTATAAAGTTTAAATACTTGAATAATAATAGTAATTACTTTTTTTGTTAAACCCTTTGGCCAAAGCTTCGTAAGCCTGCATACCAACGTCCAGGCCACACTTGGGTGGGCTTGGACTCTCTGGACATGGGGTTGGGAAGGGGGTGTAAGGGTATAGCCCAGTTAGAGACTAAGAAGGTTACAGCTCAGTAGTAGGGGCAAGGTATAGCCACCAGCTAAAGGCAGAAGGTGGCCTATATATATTGTTGTGTATGCTGATGTGTATTATGTTATGTATAGAGCTGTTTATACTCTGTAGTATGATACTGTGTGTTGTGTTGCTCCTCCAGTAAACCTTTTAGCCATAACCCTGGTGTATGTGGTTTCTGTGTGGGTTCCTATGTTAGGGCCATTCTACATTCCTATAGAATCCTACATAGGTGGGGGCGCTGACCGCCGAGAGAACGTTCCAGAGAAGCACCCCAGGTTCCCATCAGCGGAGGCTCAGGCCTCCTGTGAACCTGCAGGTATACGCACCACACCTGGTAACATATAGGTTCCCCCTCACATTCACTCTATCTGCGATTGGCGGTGGGGGAATACCCATTACACCAATATCTAGACTGCTTATAAATGAGGGATAAATTATTGTGAGTCTTACCCCACCATTCCCCTAACTGGGTATTATCTTGTCTTTGCGCCAAATGCAATAACACATACAGTATACTATTTGGGTTTCTGTGTTAAAACCAGCATTCAGACAGCACTTCTAGATATTAACCCCTACATTTCTGCGCACTTGGTATATTCACAAATATATATACATATATACCCACCCTCTGGGAGATTTCACTGTTTCCTGGTGTTGTTGTGCATCCCACCTGCTAGGCTTACAGGATACTGAGTGTCCGCCGGTGGTGGTGGGGACGAACAGGACAGGCTTTAGGGTTCTTATCAGTTCTTTACTTGGTGCAGCACCTCCATTCCCTGCAGGCCCCAGCAGAACTGGGTGCAGTCTCTGCAGGAAAACCCTTTGGTACGCCCCCTGATGAGCAAAGAAAGAAAAAAACGGCGCCTTATAACAAAACACTAAGGTGAAAAAATATGGAAAACTCCAGTCCTGTTGAAACTAGAAGTTCTTTAGAGAGTCTTGATCGTTGTCTCATACATGTGGAAAGAAAATTAGAGACCAATCATAGTGCATAACTATAAGACACTAATTAATAAAATATAAATAAATATATATATATTTATATATATATATGTAGAGGTATCAGTACCGTGTTAGCCGAGCTTCAATAATCAAAAAATAAATAAACGATACCGTTCTGTGGCTAATAAAATGTTTTTATTTGTGTGAGCTTTCGAGATACTGATCTCTGCTTCCGGCGATGTTACAATGAATGCTTGGTATATACACATATATATATACAAGAAATATACTACAATAACAGACAGAAACCAACAGACCAAAACACATAAGACAAAAAATACTTAAACTAACTCAAACACCACAAACATGATGATAAATGGAAATAACAAACTGATTTAATAAAATACACTGAGGAAGTGAGTTGTATCATGAAACGCGTAGGGTGGCGGTTGGTGACGTTTATTGGAGTGCCACCAGCGTGCCATTAGCGGAGACACATTGGGGACAATTGTTTCCCTACCCGGTCGCAAGTGGACTGCGAATATCGGAGTGCAGCAGTGAGAGAGCTGCACTTCCGTGTATGCGTGCGCACCCCCCTGGGAGTCCTGCAGTCGGTACACGGAGCGGTCCTACGCAGCTACGGGTCGCAGTAAGGGAATTCAGACCAGGCAGTGTTGTCCTACGATTACTACAGGATTGGAGGTGCATGCAGCAGCAGAACCTGCCACCATTTGGACTAACGCTTATCACCTGAGCTGGACCCTGTACCTGTGGAAGAAATATCCCCAATGCCCTTTGCTTTTGGGTTCTTATAAGTAGGGTTTCAATGTTCTCCCTACCTGGAGCCAAGCACCTAAGTCACTAATCTAGTGTATGTCTTATAATTTTATCACATACAGTTGTGTATTTTATTAAATCAGTTTGTTATTTCCATTTATCATCAGGGTTGTGGTGTTTGAGTAAGTTTAAGTATTGTTTGTCTTATGTGTTTTGGTCTGTTTGTTTTTGTCTGTTATTGTAGTATATTTCATATATATATATATATATATATATGTGTGTGTGTGTGTGTGTGTGTGTGTGTGTGTGTGTGTGTGTGTGTGTGTGTGTGTGTGTGTGTGTGTGTGTGTGTGTGTGTGTGTGTGTGTGTGTGTGTGTGTGTGTGTGTGTGTGTGTGTGTGTGTGTGTGTATATACGACTATATATATATTTTTTTTATATTTTATTAATGAGTGTCTTATAGTTATGCACTAAGATTGGTCTCTAATTTTCTTTCCACATGTATGAGACAATGATCAAGACTCTCTAAAGAACTTCTAGTTTCAACAGGACTGGACTTTTCCATAATGGTCAGGTTTTTGTTCACCAAAT
Source organism: Ascaphus truei (assembly GCF_040206685.1). Taxonomy (NCBI): domain Eukaryota; kingdom Metazoa; phylum Chordata; class Amphibia; order Anura; family Ascaphidae; genus Ascaphus; species Ascaphus truei. The sequence continues at coordinate 167,892,243 of NC_134483.1, read as the reverse complement.
TGTTTTGTTATAAGGCGCCATTTTTTTTTCTTTCTTTGCTATCTGTTATGTGATTTGTAATATTTCACTTGTTACAGGCTGCCTTTCCTATATTTTAAGCACTGTTTTGTTATTAGAGATTATAGTATATTATTCACTTTTATGCATTAGCACTGTAGCACATAACCTTTTTTTGCACTTCCCTGATGAACTGCACTCTCAGCCAGGAGTATAAAACAGAACAGATCTTTGTTGTTCAACAGCATACAACTGGTACATTTCTTCCATGGGTCCCTGGACTGAACACAGGGAGCTAGAGGCCCCACGGGTCTTTCCTTAGCTCCCTTATGCCCTGTCAGAATAAGGGGTAGTACTCTACTCCCCTGAGGGAGAGGGTCTCTCCAACACCCAGAACTCTCCCAGGACACCACAAGAATCCAAAAGCCCTAAATTTAGGCTCTGCAGCCCATTTTGTACCCAGGAGGAAGGTCTTAGGTCTGAGCCCCTGATTGGGCAGTACACAAGCTCTAGGCCCACCCTCCCTTGTCACTCAAGGGAGCTGCTTACTGCAGGAGAAACCCCAGATTAACCCTAACACTGGCTGCGCTGGTACCAGGGCCTATGTGTTAGGTAGGGCATTTTAGTTGCCAAGAGGATATATGGCTACATATATAATTTTTAACTTTAAATTTAAGGTGTAATATTATTCTGTGTTCATTCATCACTGTCCTCAAGTGAAAAATATAGGCTTTTACTAATATTGTTTACCCACTATTTTCTAAACATTGACATCAATAACATCGACACTGTATCCATCAAATGAGAGCCTATACATACATAGAATTGTGGCCTATTAACTCTTTGACAGAAGCATTTTAATGCCAGCTTTAATAATCTACAGCACAGGCTGTTTTCTCTAATAGAAATGATAATTACCAGATAGTTTTATAATAAACCTGAGCACTAAATAAATTAGTACATTGATAATTTGACCTTAGGCGAAAGGTGGCGTAATGTTTTATTTCTAGGGATTCATTGTCCCTGCGGTTGACACTATAACATCAGGATTTACTCTAGCATTTAGCTTAAGGAAACAGTGGTTAGTCTTCATTTGCACAATCACAGCTCGACAGGGAGCAATGTCAGTGAAGAAACCATCAGCCAAAGCCAATCACTGCAATTTGTAGAAGAGACAACCTGCGTTTTATCCTTTGTGAACTGCTGGCTTGATAAACCCACAAGATACTTCAAAAACAACTGGTGGAATCACAATAGAAGCACCTGAGAGGATTGCCAGATACAGAAAAGAGACTATTGGATTCCAACTAATTTATCTTAAAAGACTCTAAAAATGAAAAACAAACAAACAAGTCTGGTGAGTGCCCCAATTTCTGAAGTTTATGTGATGGAAGTGATTAGTTGCCTGTGGAAATGATAAATACTTTTTTTTGGCAATGGTTTCTTTGCAACGTTGCATAGAGTCGCAGTTAAAGGATTTCTGGTTAATATTTTTTATTGACATTAAGGTAAGAGGCACTATTTGTCAGCTTTCTGTTTATCATTCAATCTTATTCTGTCAAATGTGGGAGCTAAAATAGATAAATAGTCGAAAGTAATGTTTGCCAAAGTCTATTTCATGCCAAATGGAAACTAACCATTCACCTTCTGACATAATGAGCACTGTAATGTATTTCAACATCTAGCTGCAAAACTGGTACACGAAGTAGTAACACATGTACTGTACAGTATCAAAGGGAATTTATTTATATTTATCAACATGTCCAAGCTGCAAAACTGAGGCAAACATCAATGGAATACAAACTTCCATTGCTTGTAAGGAGTTTCCTTTTCCTTACAAAAGCCAGTGCTGTTGTCGCCCCACTTTTGCAGCCAAGAGACTTGGATAACTGCTCCCACATTGCCCTTCAGGGAAATGTTTTCTATTAATAAATATGATGCTCTTGTTTGCACCCCCTTCTATCCCCGGTTTCTTTCAATTCAACATGTGGTAATTGAAATGTAATAATCTGTATATAAATGTGTGTATGTATAAATATGTACAGTATGTGTGCATCTATACAGTATGTATACGCACGGCTTTGGTTTAGTGGGGGAAAACAGACTACATTGGCTGACAGGGCATGCTAACTTTAAAAGTTCTTTGCCTGCTTTAATACTAGAGTATATAAAGTACTGGGCTTATTCATTCTCTTTGCAATCACTGTCTTATGAGTATTTCTGTAATCATTGCACATTTTAAGGAAGTTTGATATGAAAAATAGGTTGTTAAGCTGTCTTTACCGGTAACCAGAGTGGTAATCTCTGGTAGTTATGCCAAATATGGGGCTTGTGTATCTAATACTTGGACAAGATTTAAGAGAGTGAAACAAATGAGGAGTTTTGTCTTTAAATAATGAAGTGCTATTTCTTTGACCCTCTTTTACAGCTGTGAAACTTTGGGGATTATTTATCAAAGTTTCCCAGATGCAAAACTGCGGCAAAATAATTGCACCAAATGTACTAAGGAGAAACATTCCCAATGAAAGCAACAAGATTTTCTCCAGTGATAAATCAGGTGCATTGTTTTTGCATCTGTTTTGTCCCAGTTATGCAACCATTCGACACTGATAAATGACCCCCTTTAATCTAAAGTCCCCCAAAACACAATGAGGGTCATTTATTAAAGTCTGGGAAATTTAAACTGCGCCAGATTCTAAAATCAAGGAAATCACAGAAATATATTAATAAAAAATTCTTTAGCAATCTGATCCACTATGCTATCCTCGGTTCAAAACCAACTTTTTGCATCCAGGAGACTATGAAGAGTATTTATCAAAGTCTACTAAAACCAGGGCAAAAATACTGCACCAAATTTACCAAGAAAAATAATCTCATTGGTTTTAATGGGAAACATGTTTCTTGATACATTTGGTGCTGTTTTTCTGCTCCAGTTTTGCAGCCCGGAGACTTTAATTAAGAATTGCACAAAACAATCAGAAAATACCATGGAAAGCTACAAAGGTTTGGAGGGCTTTTTATAAAGTCTCCAAGCTGCAAAATGGGGGTAAAAATACTGTTCCAAAAGCATTCTTATAATAACCGATTACAGTATTTCTTTTGATAAATTTGGTGCATTATTTTTGTACCGCACAATTTTTCCTGAGATTTGTACCTGGGCGACATACAGTAAGTAAATAATTCCATTTGTTCTGAGCCCAAGTTGAGATATGTTATACTATGTAATGTTAATCTGTTATCTTACATTATGTCCTCAATTACTCAATTTTTAAAATAGGATGTTTTTTATGTCTGGTTATGTTACTTAGGAATACATTGTCTAACATATTGCTTAATAGCCGGTTCAATATCTAGATTAGTTATCTTAATTAGAATATTTTATAGTTGTAATGCTATTTTACATAATACATTCCAAAGAATAGTTTTTTTGGCTTTAATTACATTACATTTTGTTATCTTCGTACATAATTTAGATTTGAAAGACCATAAATAGAGAAAATACTAAACCTGATGCTTAGATGCTTTGTTTAAACTAGAAGTATATCTTCTCTTCCTTTCATCTGTTAAGATTACAGAGCCTCTGACATTGGTACTGTAGGGGTGATTTAGCCATCTCCCTATTCATTAATGAACCATCTGTTGTCTCTTTAATACATCACCTGAAACACGAATCTGCAGGTTGCATGCATTACAGGAGTCATTTCAATTACTTTCAAATTAACTTGAGTTATGCTATGAAACTGTCAAGTGGATGAAGAGAACTTGCCCATTTTGGTTTTATATCCACTTTGCAATCACTTACAGTATATTCAGTAGCTACATCATTTTAGTGTGTTGGAATTTTAGGAAAATGTATATCACATATGTGTGTATGAGTGTGCAGAAATAAGTACAGATGTTGCTTTTTTTTTAAAAATTTTTTTTTTTTTTGCTTTGTTTTAAATGATTTACTCCAAAACATTGTTTAAAGTTCTTCCTGGGTCAACCTTTTGCCTTCTTAGGCACCTACATAATAAAACAAATGTAGAAGCTCAAAGACTCCTAAGTCTAATTTAGTTTGTGGTGGGTTTATGACTGTATCACATGTATAGTACGTAACAGTGGTTATATATTTAACAACTTATCACACTGTAGCCTACAGTGTATTTGGTAAGTTTAGAGTATGTTATTGGCACGTATGCCTTCCATGCCAGCACTTGCAATGATACCTGTACAATATTAATGCATGAAGTAATGGTGCTTTCTAACGACATGACTGGAATTTGCTGTCACAGTTACATTTTGGGACTTGTGTACAATAGTTTATACAGATACAGCCTCTATTCATGCCTGTGACAACACACCTAGCATGGAAAACAGGTTTTATCATGCTGTATTACTGGTGTATTTTGCCATGGATATATAATACCTTCTCTTTTTAGTAGTCTATGGATATTTTTTGTCTATTTCAGGTACCCTGTTTAAATATGCTTAATAGCAAAGGTGTTACAAATAGCCAAGGAGCAAGTCCTTCTAAACTGCTTCTTCCTCCTCTGCAAAGAGTTTCTGAATTCTCATACTCAATTGAAATATTCAATTCGAGCTGAGCAAAGTCAGGTCACGGAAGTCCCTTGGGTGTAGCACATTACTGGGGAGGTATTACTGGAATAGTAAGGAACACAATCAGCAAGTGTTATGTTTGTGTATTGAAATTACAGCTGCAATTGCGCAAAAAAACCAAAATTACCAATAAATAGACTCTTCTCCAGATATAAAAAGGTTAAAATAAGGAAAGGTAAATTATTTCCCAAAAATGAGATCCCTCTGCAAAATAACAGGCGGCCTTCTTTCTTGTGTGAATTAGAACTCGGGAGTCAGTCTGCATTCCATAATTTGAAGAAAAAATCTGTTTTGATACACAATTATTTTATTTTACAGTATGGATGGGTGGGTTTGCGGGTCCGATATCTGAACTTTGCAAACTTTGAAGTTCGCTCAGAAATTCACGTCGAATTTCGGAATACATTTTCAAATCTGAGTGAAATTTGAGCCAAAACAAAAGAAAAGTTTATCCTCTGATTTTTTAAAAAAAATGTTATATTATAAACTGGGTGAACTTTTGCAAACAAAAAAACTTCCATTCTTTTGCAAAAAAGTTGAACGTTTGAAAATGTAAAATACTTTTCCTTAGTTTGAGTTTCTTTCATGATGAAGTCCAAAGTTCTAATAGCTATCTTGGTATATATATATATATAATTTTTTTCTTTTTCTTTCTAAAGTGATAAGGGTTGGAGAATAAAATCTGTAGAAGTCTTCAAGTGGAGTATAGAGAGAATTAGCATACATTGGACCATTAGAAGGAGCTTAGTATGTTACAGTAGGTGACAGAGGTAGGTGAATAGCAGAGGTGGGACGTGGTTTCCGGCAGTAGTTCTCACACGTTCTCTAAAATGTGGAGCATGAAGTGGGTTAAATGCTGCCATAGTGTGTTATGAATTGTGTGTTCCTGTTTAACAATCCACAAATGGATTAAGAATCCGTTTGTGGATTGTCAAAAATTCAAGCAGGAACGGATTGTTCGTTGCCTCTGAAAGAAAAAAATCTGAAATTGCAGATTGCTCTTTTGGAGAGTGATCTGCGGAAATCCATGGACCAAAGGAACCGGTCCATCCGAGCCGGATCAAAAGCCGCAAAATTGTTTTCCCTATCTCTAATCCTTGTATATTTCTTATTGTCTTGAGCTGCAAGGAAGGGGATTTCTTCATATATGTATATGTTTTGCATTTCTTTTGATAGCAGGGCTGTGATTCCAGTATTTTGGTTAGATCTCAGTTTGCTTCTATTGAGCATGTTGGAGAAGTTTGGAGTCTTTTTTTAGGCTACCATGGATTTTTCTCCAATAATAATAATAAAAAAAAAATACAACCAAGTCAATCAATCAAGTTTCACGAAAAATGTTTTAGATTCAAATCAAAACCCCCCAGTGAAAGTGCCCACCCTTATTATACAGTATACAGGTATATCCAGCTTTCGCTTACTTACTGAAAATGCAGGGTACAGTATTTTTTTTTTATATAATGAAGATAATCACAGTTTTCATAGAATGCAATATGCGTGATAATGCAGAATATCAACATATCCCACCAAAACACACCAGAGGTTAAAGTTACCGCAGCTACACTTGTTCTTAGGAATAGGATGCATGTTAACTCTGTAAATCACTGTGGATAAGGCAATTGTAAACTGTCATCCACATGATATTCAGACATTAAAAATAATGTGCAAGTTAAGATGTTTCCTAGGCCTTTTCTTTGTGTTAAAAATATATATATTTTAAAAGGCAGAGAATTACTTACATATCATATGAAAGATTAAATGAATCTCATCTAGAATGCTAAATAATGTAGAAGCATCCAGGGAGCACCCAACTGTGGGGCCAAATGGCATTCCTTTTAGCTAGTCCTGTAAAAAGGTGCAAAATGCCATATGAATGTTTTATAATGAGCAGTCTAAATCACTTCCTCCTTTTCAATTAAAATTGCTGTTTTCCTTTTTCATTTTTTTTCTTATCCTTTTAATGATTACTGCTATTTTTCTTGCATAATGTTTCTGAAATTAATTAAATAATAATGGATGTTACTGTATGTACCAATGCAATTATTACACAGGAGCTTGCAGTTCATTTAATTATTTATTTATTTATTACATGTTTTACCAGGAAGTAACACATTGAGAGTTACAGTACTTCTCGTATTCAAGTATGTCCTGGGCATAGAGTTAATTATGATGACAGAACTCAAGAGTCAGTCTGCACTCCAGAATTTGAAGAAGAATCTGTTTTGAAACACAGTTTTATTTTACAGTATGGATGGGTGGGTTTGCTTGTCCGATATCTGAACCTTGCAAACGTTGAAGTTTGCTCAGAAATTCATGTTGAATTTTCGGAATACAGTGAAATTTGAGCCCAAACACAAGAAAGGCATAGTTACAAATACATGGTTAAACAAAAATGAACAGGGTTATACATATAATGTACATGGTAGAGAATGAAAGGAAAAACTGGAGGGTGAGATGGATAGGGGCAGGTGAGCTAAGAGGGTGAGGAGGGATGGGGCAGGTGAGATAAGAGGGTGAGGAGGATCGGGGCAGGTGAGCTAACAGGGTGAGGAGGATTGGGGGCATGTGAGTTAAGAGAGGAGGATAGGGGCAGGTGTGCTAAGAGGGTGAGGAGGATAGGGGCATGTGAGCTAAGAGGGTGAGGAGGATAGGGGCAGGTGAGCTAAGAGGTTGAGGAGGATAGGGGCAGGTGTGCTAAGAGGGTGAGGAGGATAGGGGCAGGTGTGCTAAGAGAGTGAGGAGGATTGGGGCAGGTGTGCTAAGAGGGTGAGGAGGATTGGGGCAGGTGTGATAAGAGGGTGAGGAGGATAGGGGCATGTGAGCTAAGAGGATGAGGAGGATAGGGGCAGGTGAGCTAAGAAGGTGAAGAGGATAGGGGCAGATGAGCTAAGAGGGTGAGGAGGATTGGGGCATGTGAGCTAAGAGAGTGAGGAGGATTGGGGCAGGTGTGCTAAGAGGGTGAGGAGGATAGGGGCATGTGAGCTAAGAGGGTGAGGAGGATTGGGGCAGGTGTGCTAAGAGGGTGAGGAGGATAGGGGCAGGTGAGCTAAGAGGGTGAGGAGGATAGGGGCAGGTGAGCTAAGAGGATGAGGAGGATAGGGGAATGTGTGCTAAGAGGGTGAGGAGGATAGGGGCAGGTGAGCTAAAAGGGCAAGGAGGATAGGGGCAGGTGAGCTAAGAGGGTGAGGAGGATAGGGGCAGGTGTGCTAAGAGGGTGAGGATGATAGGGGCAGGTGAGCTAAAAGGGCAAGGAGGATAGGGGCAGGTGAGCTAAGAGGGTGAGGAGGATAGGGGCAGGTGAGCTAAGAGGGTGAGGAGGATAATGGCAGGTGAGCTAAGAGGGTAAGGAGGATAAGGGCAGGTGAGATAATAGGGTGAGGAGGATAGGGGCAGGTGAGCTAAGAGGGTGAGGAGGATAAGGGCAGATGAGCTAAGAGGGTGAGGAGGATAAGGGTAGGTGAGCTAAGAGGGTAAGGAGGATAAGGGCAGGTGAGATAAGAGGGTGAGGAGGATAGGGGCAGGTGAGCTAAGAGGGTGAGGAGGATAGGGGCAGGTGAGCTAAGAACAAGGATGTTTCCATATTAGCAATAGATGCAGCAGATACATGGGTTGAAGCAGTATGTAGCCTATATGATTAATTGAAATATTACCTGTGCTATGATGTAGCTCTGTGTATGGGTTGATACTTAGTTATGACTTACTGTAGTAAAAACACTGACTCTGATAACAATGATTTGATGTAGCATTGGGCACCCCTTTCTCACGTATAGTATTAACTCGGAGTCAGTGGTCTTTCTTGATGTTTTACCTACAGATGCAGCGGCCGTTATTCGAACACTTCACACGTTGTATAACTCGGAATACCCATGTCATGGCGCGTGATTTCTTCGAACCTTGCCGCCTTAAGACGCGAGTGCTGGCGAGTGCAGAAAATGGCATTTTAATGTTCTGGTTTTTAAACAGCTGAAATTGACACAGTAGCACAGTACTGTACACATTACAATTGATTAATTTCATTGCAAACAAAGAAACAGAATCCATGAAATTAAAACAAAGCAACTGCGATAAACACGGGTGCCTGTTGTGATTGGCTGCGTTAATGCCGCGTAGAATACAGCAGAGCACACGAAAACGGCTCCGTGATTTGTTCGAATAACGGCCGTTGCATTTGTACCATAGATCAAGACGATAATATTATTACACAGACCAATTTTAAACCGGTTTCTGTTAATAACTATATACACTACCGACACACTTTATTAAAGTGTGGCCGGTACCGCAAGCCGGGAGATTTCCCGGCTTGCTAGTGGCCGCCCCTCGGCGTGCCGCGCGTCATACACGCGCGGTCACGCGTCTTCGGGAGCCTGCGCCCCCTGCACGCGCGTCCAGGGCTCCCCGAGGGAGCCCTGGTGTCCCGCGATCGCGGGACGGCGGCAGGGGGTTCCGGGGGACCCGGCGGACCCGGCAGCGGTAGGGAGAGCGCCCCGATCGGAGGGCGCTCTTCCGCTGCTTCGGCGCGCGCCCGTCACTCTCGGGCGCGCGCCAGGCTACTGCTGCGGCCAAGAACGGGCAAATGCTCGAATAAACTTGGCCGCAGCAGTACATGCCTCCAGTAACCACCATAGCCAATGGTTGGCCATGTGCCCAGAGGTCAGTTTCACCCACTAAACCGGAATTGTACACGTGAGTGTGATTTTGTGTCACAATCTGAAATTCTTATACAATACTATAATAAAATACATACACAAGTATAAGCACAATATATGCGCTATATAAAAATAATTTTTTTTGCTTACAGCATAAAAATATTATATACAGTATGTTCCCTATATCCACTTTCTCTATCTTTAAATATATCATCATCATCTTCAACCCATGTCGATCTACTGCTGGATGAAGGCCTCCCCAATGATCTTCCAGGTACTGCAGTGACAAGCCTCTCTTCTCCACTTTGCTCTAACAAATGTTCTTATTTAATCTTCTCATCTTACTTTTGGTCATCGTCTTGGTCTTTTAATCTCTGTTGGAATCAAGTCAAGTACCATCTTTGTCCAACAATGGTTATTACATCTTGCGATATGTTGGACCTGCTGCTATTTTAGTTTTTTCACCCTCGTGATGATGTCCCCGACTATTGTTTGCTCTCAAAACCATTCCTTCTTTTTCCTATCTCTTCAGTAATATCCAGCATACTTCTTGCAAGTTGTCTGAAGCTTCTGAATTTTCTTTGTATTTAGGGTCCAGGTTTTACTGTACATACTGTATAATGTACTTTCTATATACAGTATTATGCACACTGTATATACTGTAGGCATACAGCAGCGGCAGCTTTTATTCGAGTAAAAGCCGCCGGCTGCATGCGTCTGGGAAGCGGGTAGCCGCGGCGCGTGGCGGCGCACTGTGACGTCACAGTCACATGCGCGCCCGGCTTTCCCGTCTTCCCCAGGCTTCCCCGACACCCCTGGAGATCAAATTAAGGTAAGCGGGGGTGCGGGGAAGCAGAGGGGCAGAGCAGGAGCCGGGTTCGGGGTCGGGAAGGGGGGGGTAAATTGCGCGCGAAGTGGAGGGGGGGTGCGTGGGGGAAACGCGGCGGCGCGCGGTTTTTACTGGCGGCAGCTGGGGTAGATCCCGGCATGCCGCCGGCATTTAGTGCAATAAAAGATGTCGCTACTGTATATCGTATACAAATATCAGTAACCTTGATATCATGTTGTATTCCTAGCCATACTCAAAATAATGATCATGACATATTGTTTTTACCATAATGATGCAACGAGTCTCAATTTAAACTAATGTGTGATCCTTGGTAATAAAAAAAACCCAGCAAAGAGTGCTAATGGATTGTTTTAAATCATACACAGACAGAGGGCAATTGTGGCTATTTTCACAGCAACAGAGAGGCTGCGGTGATTAGCTTTTAAATATCAGATAAAGATTCAGAGTCATTGTTCAAACAAGTGCATTAATGACACCTTTTTGTATATCACATACACCCACAGTGAATATCCTACACAGGACCACATTTAATACCTAACATTATATGTAGAGTATATTTAAACCAAGACACTAAACAGTAATATATAATATGTGCAGTCTAACCATCAAATAATAACCTGCAATAAACTACATAGTATACAAGTAAGCCTGTGTAAACTTGGCCAATCAGGAACAGTCTGCGCTGCCCACGAGCAAGACAGGACCCTGGTACTGAGGTGGGGAAGTAGCAAACCACGCACCCACAGCAGCGGAAGCGTGTCTGGCAGGTGGATTGTCAAACGTAGCCGGGTCTGGGTTTGATAGAGTGGGTTAGTCGATACTTGCCAAGGTCTTGGAGTATAGAGTTCAGAATAGTCAAAGTCTGTTAGCCGTTGTCTGGGGTTGGAGAGATCAGAATCGTGGAAGTCCGTATAGCCGTGGTCTGGGTTGGAGAGATCAGAATAGTAGATGTCCGTATAGCCGTGGTCTGGGTTGAAGAAATCAGCAGAGTTGAGGGTAAGCCGGGGTCAATAGCCAGAGAGGTTCCAAAGACAAGCCGGGTCGGTACACGAAGGGTTAACTGCAAGAAAACATAGGACAAGGAGCAGGGCACAACAGACGTAGGAGCTCAAGGATACATGAAGTTATACTCAGCAAGGTATGAGAGGAACTGCAGGGTATTTAACAGGAACAGGAACCAGTAGCAAGGGAGGCGGAGCGGAGGTGCGGCCTCCGTGGAGGCAAGCATTTTTCTGCAGGAGACAAGTGGGCTAAAACGAGTACTTGCCACACAGCTGGGGAGCGGTGCACGTCGTCACGTGTGTGCGCCGCGCGTGAGAGAGGTGCGGCGTGTCTGAGGGGGCGGAGCTAAGTTCCATCGCACACTAGAAGAGCTGCGCATGCGCGCACGCTCTGTAAGTAGAGCAGGGGTGGGCGCACGCACTGGTTCAAGGGCGGAGATCTGAGATATGACAGGTAAGGAGGGAACACGTCGCAAAGGATGTGTTCCACGATTCCTTACACTTCCCTTGCACCTGGATGAATTGATAACAGATGCTGGACTTTGCTCACGGCGGCAATCATATTGAATTTGTAAAAAGATCAAGGAGTAGTGAATTGGGGATTTGTACTTTCCTGAAAGTTATGTTATAATTATTTCTATTTATTACATATACAGTCTGCCATTCTTTTGTTTCTGTGTACATAACATTTGTTCACACAATTTTTTTTAGACTTGGTGTACATAGTGTTTTTTTTTATTCGTGATATAATTGTGGATGTGACTAAAATGTTCATTAAGTAAAACACAGAAGACAATTGTTTTTCATTAGAAAACATTTGAATAGAATAAATACGTAAAATAAAGAACTTTGTAACAACATGCAGTAACACTATTTACTTATCTACAACAAACAACTAACAATTTTCAAACAATAAAACTATACAACAATAATTGTATTGTATTTCAAAGAAATGCAGTTTTCCAATCCAAAGATCTTGGCATAAGAAGCAGTGCAATTAGAGCGCCTGTAATATTCTGTGACTTGTGCTAAAGTAGCTGGTAACACAACTGCATGACAGAAAATAATTATATCCTATGTTTCACAGGGAGAGCTCTCTTGCCTCTTGACCCATCAGAGCTCACATTCTGGGTAGAGATGGGTTTGCTCAATTCGCGGATAGGATTCTAATAATCCATCCAATGTATCCAATGGCGATTTTTGATGAATCCGCATGGATTCAAACCAACCGAGTCCGTTTGCAGATTTTACACCGCAAAGCGGATTTGGGGTTGAAAATGCGAAACAATCCAGGAAACGGATTTGGGCGGATTAATTTATCTCTAATAGTGGGTCCATGTTTTGTACAACTCATAGGGGACATGCTCTTGGAATAAGAGCTGTTTAAAGGATGGGCTTCTTCTTGGCGGTGCTGCTGCAAATGTTATGTATGCTTATTAAGCATGGGTGTGTCTGACAAGGATTCTCCCACAGATCAGATGTTCCTCGCAGTCTGGCTCCTAAGACTGTAGGAATGGGGAGCAAAGGGATGATTAATACATAATGTGAGGAATGCAAGTTATTTTGAATTCTTTAAATCAGAGAGACGCGTTCTCGCTCGTAACAATGTATGCAATTAGTTATGCATTCGAGTTGATTCCTTTGGTTGCCTAAGTCACACCAGCTTAGCCCTAGCTAAGGAGAATCAGGAGGAGGAGCAAAGGAATCATTCATTTTCAATATACAGTAGAGGCAGCGATTATTCTAACAAAAACCAGTGGTAATTCCCCAAAAGACCCAGGTACACCCAGTTACATTCTGAATACATTTCCTTAAACTAGCCCCAGCATTTTTGCATTGATTAATGGCCTATCAGATTAACAGCGGGGGTCCCTGGCAGTCCCATTCAAACTGAATTGGAATACCAGGGATCCCTGCTGTGTTAATCCTATGGGTCGTTAGTCAATGCAGATATGCCTTAAACGTGCCTCAAACTAGCCCAGAACATACCCAGCACATACCCAGAACATACCCTGAATGTAACCTGGCTAGTTTAAGGCAAATGTTAGAATAAGCGTTGCCTCTACTGTGTGTATATATATATATATATATATAATAGCAGCAGTTTTTACAGAAGTGAAACACTCTTAATTTAAACTTGTATTTAAATTAAACAGTATTGCTTTGCTTTAATGTCTCTATATGCCTAATTCAATTAACATACAGATGTAGTAAGACTTATTTGTGACGTAGGGGGCAATCAGGCTCTCAAATAAAGGTTAAGCCCATGTTTGGTTACCCCTGATCCATATATAAGGGTTCAAGAGAGTTAGCTCTTGGACCCAGTAACAGTATATTGTTTTAACATACTGTCTGCAATAAAAATAGTTGATGTGTTTTTTTATCTTTCCAGGCATGCCAGCGAGCAGGGATTGCTAGGGCATGAGTTTCAAGGGGGATTTTGCAGAGGAATTGTTGTCATAATGTGCCTAGGTAGTTGGGGTCCGGCATTGTCGGTTCCCCTAAAAATGTACCCAGGAATTATGCCTGATTCTGGGATACATGTAGGCACGTTGTCCCGGCAATATCTCCCCTTGAAAACGCCTGCGCGACTCATGTGGATGGCATGAGATAGCTATGGAAGGAGATGACAAACTTGCGCATGTCCCGTGGCAATTTCAGATTTCCCCCTGACCTGGCTTTTCAGACCAGCTTGGCTCTAATTGGCTACTGAGAATGTTCCCATGCGATGATTGGCTGCTGAGTTTCATGAATGAAACTCAGGATACTATAAGAAATGCCTGAGCCAATGAGATTTGAGATTTCTAGCGGTAGAAGTGCGGACAGGCTTTCCAAAAATGCTCTTGAGCGAATAGCAGAGCAACCAGCTTCGATTTCAAGCCAGTAAAGTCAGTAAAGTCTGCCTACAAGAGTCTAAGTCCCATTTTTATCACCCAAGTTCCCAAAATCGAACATAACGTTTGCGGCTGGGATTTGATGCTGATTTCAGTTCCAGAGGATCGGTGGTAGCACACGGTCAAAAAATTCCAAGTTCTCAGAAGAGAAGGAAGTGGTGGCATGTGGTGGCATGTGGTGGCATGTGGAACTTCACGTCGATTTGGGAACCAGGAGATTCCAGGCTAAGTCCCGGTCAGGGTAACACTTGCACCTAGAAGAGTCTAGTTTTCAACCCCCAGTAAGTGTGCTTTTCGTCTGTATTTTGTGTTTCATTGTGTGCATGCGAATTTATGCCAAATATTAATTACCTTGTTTTGCTCAATGAATGATTCTGGTAAAAAGGTGTAGGCTGCCTTGTCTCCCATGACATTATTGTCATTGGGTAAATGGGAAAAAATGCAGACAACCATAGCCTGAACGCTTTTGGATCTGGTCTTCCCCCCCACTCCCCTACCCCTACCCGTGGCCACAGAGACAGAAAGTTTTGCAGCCTGAAATGATTAACTCTGTGGGGGTGCATGCTTCTGATTGGGACCCCACTGGATTAATCTTTCGATTGATGGTCAATCCTGCAGGAAGAAAATACCCCTACTCAGATTAGCATTGCACCCTTGCTGAACAAGACTAATTTCTATTCTATTCTGGGGACACAGTGCTTCCTGAGATACAGACATCCGTAGGGGGTGCGGTAGCTTGGTGCTGTTTAAATGTCCTGGTCACGTGGGCCATGACATGAGAGATTTAAATTTGTAGGAGATACTGGCATCCCTTATGGTGGACTGTGCACCGCCTGATTACCCACTTATCACTGTCATACCTGCATGGGCTGGAGCACGCATCAGAGTACCCGGTTCAGAGTACCTTCAATTCATCCAGTGATCGGAAGGCGACGTGTCAAGATCGTGAGTACCTACCCTTCTTTTTCTCCCCGCAGTGGGACTGCTCTGTGTGTGTGACCCTGGGATAGTGAGGGCAGTGGCGGGGGATTGCGGTGTGTGTTGCCGGTCATAGTCTCCTGGCTGGAGACACGGCACCGCCGTTTATATCTATCCCCCTTACCACTTAAACACCCCATCCAGCAGAAAACCTGTTATCACACAGAGCACACATAAGACTTATTTTTGCTCATTACCCTATATGGTTGGACTCTGAAGGGGAACCGTTTATTGCATTTTTTATCCAGTGGATTTCGTCTGGATCATATGTAGTGATTATTTGTGCACAATTCTAGCAGCATCAGTCATACCCTGAAGCAATTCTGGGACACTTGACATCTCGGGACAGTCTACCAACTGCAAAACTGAGGCAAGATTGAGTATAAAGCATGACTGAATACTGTAGATCAAAGAAAAGAAGCACCTTTGAGATTCATTGGATTTTGTTTTTTTTTATAAATCTGGTACAGTTTTTTAGCTCCAATTTGGTCCCCATTTTCCAACCCATAGACTTTGATAAATGGGCTTCTTAATGTGTTAACCTCGGGCTCCCAAACATAATTGATACTGTACAAGTTAACTTTGCATGTAAAGTAACTGAGACATCTGTTCTCATGTTATTTACTTGTAACTGAAAGCCTTCTTACTTAAAAAGCATGTAATACAGTGTGTCTGATTAAATGGGAGATTCTAGTTTCAAGAAAAAGTAGTACACTACTACCATTGGTCAAAATAAAGTTATACATATCATAATTGACATTAAAAATAATCTGTTCAATAATGCCATTTTGCAGATAAAGGTTTTTTATTTTTTTTATTCCCCTCGCCCCACATTCTTACTTACTATGTTTTTGTATAAAATTATCCTTCTTAGACACATTTCATACTGTAGTATCAATTGTTTCTTTGAGTAGTGTATGTGTCACTATAAGCCTTTTTGCTGTCAGAGTGCCATATTGTACTTCATTGCCGTATTCCCCTGGCCCCTCTAGTGGCAACCTAGTTAAATTAAATATGGGTTTAGAAATCCAAATCTGTTACATTTTGGCAGTTTAAAATTTTGGAAATTTGTCACATGTCACAAAAAAATTATATGCGAAAAGACATTCAGGCATAAGTGATTTATCCAGATACTAAAAGGAGAAACCAGTGCAGTATTCTGCAAACCCATAGATTTGATTGTTCTGCAGTAAAAATCTGTAAATTTGTTTTACAATCAATTTTGTATAATTGAGTGAAAAATGTGACAATGTATACCGTATATTCCGGCGTATAAGACGACTTTTTAACTCTGGAAAATCTTCTCAAAAGTCGGGGGTCGTCTTATACGCCGGGTATCGTCTTATACGCTGGCAAAGTGCAAAGTGCGGGCAGACGCGGCTTCCTTGTTTATTTTTTCCGGCATGCCGCGCGTCAGCCGGGCGCCGGTCACGTGCGCCAGGCCAGCTGTGCGCAAACTGGGGGGCGCAGCCTGTGCGGCGAAACCTGGGGGCACAGCAGTGGCAGGCAGAAGCTCCGTGCTGCTGCTGTTTCCCTGTGCTTGCAGAGGGGGCGGGGCGTCCCTCTACACACAGACACAAGCTCTCCTCTTCCTGTCTTTACTCCTCCAGTGTTCAGCAGCTTGGGGAGCCGAGCATGCAGTACAGTAGTACTTTCACGTGTGTGTGTGTGTGTGTGTGTATATATATATAGTGATGTGTGTGTATATATAGTGATGTGTGTGTATATAGTGATGTGTGTGTATATAGTGATGTGTGTGTGTGTGTGTGTGTGTATATATAGTGATGTGTGTGTGTGTATATATATATATGTATAGTGGTGTGTGTGTGTGTGTGTGTGTGTGTGTGTGTGTGTGTGTGTGTGTGTGTGTGTGTGTGTGTGTGTGTGTGTATGTGTGTGTATCCCAAACTCTATATTTTAACTGGAAAAGTTGGGGGGTCGTCTTATATGCCCAGTCGTCTTATACGGTACATCTCTACACTTGAGTTAAGATTATACTGTACATATCACCTGCAGCTTCTCAATTGCAACAGGTAACTATTATAACTGTGCAGTAAATGACCAGGGAACAAGCAACATTAAGTCTGTGCAAAAAGAAGGGATGAGTGTCTAGATTTCTACACTCCAGGTGTGGAGACTATGTTCTTTGACGAGGTCAGGCTTCATATTGTTCTTTATAGTATAGCTTCAATTAATAGGAAAAAATACTTTAAAAAACCCATGGAGGGGTTGAGTAGCTTCCAAAACAAGAAGAGGGACAACGCTAAGTAGCTGTTAAACCTCAAGGGGCCTGCAACAGTTGAGCAGACGCAGCAGAGGGAGAGCTGTAAGGGCTCTGAATGCCCAGAAAGGAGGCTATATGAGGCTTTGAGACAGCCCTGAATATGAGAAATAGAGTGCTCTATTGCCAAGGAGTCCACGTAGCCCCACAAGACATTCAGTTAGACTGCACAGTATTGGCAAAAAGGCAGGAAATTGAGATTCAGAACAGATCGGTAGGCTTTGTGTTAGAGGGTAATCTAGGAAGTTAATAGGTGATGCCCAAGGATGTTGGATGCAGCTGTGGGACAAGCTGCAAGAAAGTTCAGTGTACTAGTCTATGGAAGATGGAGACATGTGGATTGTGGTTGTAATACAGAGGTCAGGGCAGGGCACTAAAAGGAAGACTCGTGGACTAGGACAGACCAGTATAGTGCTTGGAAAGCCTTGTAAGGCCCTGTTCATTTCATTACCACACCTGGTTTCTGCTCCAATAGATCATCGTTGTAGTGGTTCTGTATTTTCAGCAGCATTTTATAACAGATCCAAATGCCAATTAGAGTGAACCAAAGCAGCCCGAAAAACACTCGACTACATACTGTAGATAGCATTATTATTTAAAAAATGTTTTACCAGGAAGTAATACATTGAGAGTTACCTCTAGTTTTCAAGTATGTTCTGGGCACAGTGTTATTATGACAAATACATGGTTACAAATACAGTACATGGTTACATTAAGTGAACAGAGTTAAACATTATATACAAGAGATTGCATGCACAGTTAAAGATAATATATATTATAGGCGTATGTAACAGTTACAGACCAGATTAAAATGTGAGGCATCTTTAGTTTTGAAAGAACTTAGACTGGTGGCGGTTGAGAGTCTCCTGTAGGTTGTTCAAGTTGTGGGGTGCACGGTAAGAGAAGGAGGATCGGACGGATACTTGTTGAACCTTGGGACCATGAACAGTCTTTTGGAGTCAGATCTCAGATGATAAGTGCTGCATGTGGTAGGGGTGAGGAGCTTGGAAAACTTACAAATGTATGTTGAAAAGTTTGCATTTTTAAAACGTTTGCCCGAATGTCCTACGTATGCTGCGTCTTTTCTTTCTTTTTTTTTTTACAAATCTAGAATCAAAACCAGAGCTGTGAGAGCCTCCGGTAGATTGTTCCAGTTGTGAGGTGCATGGTAAGAGAAGGAGGAGCGGCCGGATACTTTGCTGAACCCTGGGACCATGAACAGTCTTTAGGAGTCAGATCTCAGATGATAAGTGCTGTATGTGGTATGAGTGAGGAGCTTGTTCAGATAGGTGGGTAGCTTGCCAAGAAAGTATTTGAAAGCAAGACCGGAGAGATTAACTTTCCGCCTAGACTCAAGTGATGACCAATCTAGTTCTTTGAGCATTTCGCAGTGATGTGTTTTGTAATTGCATTGGAGGACAAAGCGGCATATTGAGTTGTAGAGGGTATCATGTTTCATGAGGTGAGTTTTGGGTGCCGTGCCATATACTATGTCCTCATAGTCTATAATTAGCATCAGCATCTGCTGTGGGTTGTGCTTTCTGACCAGCAGACTTAAGGAAAATGTGTTCCTATATAGTACACCTAGTTGGGCATAGGTTTGGGATGTCTGGGTATCAATGTGCATCCCAAATGTTAAATGGGAGTCAAACCATATGCCCAAATATTTGAAACTAGTAACAGGGGCTAGGATAGTATTAGAGTGGGTTCTTATCTGTAGTTCCTTCATTGGAAGCTTAAAAATGTAGCATTGGTCCCAAATACCATTGTTACAGTCTTCTCAGTGTTTAGAAATAGTTTGTTTTGGGAAATCCAATTTTCAAGTCTCAAAGAGTCAGATTGAAGTACAGTACGTGTCCAAGGTCAGAGAGGCTCGGGCTGTATGCATATAAGATTGTGTCATCCACATACATGTGTATTGAGGCTTCCTTACAAGCTGTAGGAAGATCATTAATGAACACTGAGAAGAATAGGGGCCCCAGAACAGAGCCTTGCGGGACACCGTTGATGATATCAAGGGGTTGGAGTTAGTGCCTGAGAGACACATGTTGGGATCTACCTGATAGGTAGGAATTAAAACAGTTCAAAGCATGCTTCCCTATTCCAGAGCACTGGAGTTTGTTTAGCAAGATAACACGATCACCAGTATCAAAAGCCTTTACAAAATCTAGGAATATTGCACAAGTACGTTGTCCCAGTTCCATTCCATACTGGATCTCAGTGCAATCTTTTAGGAGGGTAGTTACTGTGGAGTGTTTGGGGTGAAAGCCAGATTGGAATTGGCTAGGGAAATTTGTCTTGGTATAGTAATTGCGTAATTGGAAGTGAACACATTTTCCATGAGTTTGGATAGTATTGGGAGAAGAGAGATTGGCCTGTAGTTTGAGACAGTGTTTTTGTCCCCACTTTTGGAGATTGGGACAACTCTGGAAGTTTTCCAGGTCTTAGGGATATGGCCTGAAGACATGATAGAGTTTATTAGGGAAGCAAGCGGTTTGGCAATGGCTGGGGCACCAAGTCGTAGGAACTTAGATTGCAGTGTCAGGTCTACATTGTCTGCTTAATTTTAATTTGAGGAGCACTTGTGTAATCTCTTCTTCGGATGCTGGGACAAATTGAAAACTGTGGACAGTGTTGGGAGAGGGTGGGGCTATAGAGATACTCCCACAATGAGGTTCATGTATGTCGTTTGGGTTGCGTTTCGCTTATAAATTAGTAGCATGCTCCACAAAGTATTCATTAAATGCATTTGCAATGTCAGTGGGATTTGCCAGGGTTATATCCTCCTTAGTGATATTACATGGTTGTTGATGGCTAGAAGGCTGGAATATACTGTTGATAACCTTCCAGAAGTTAGCTGGTTTGATTTATTCTGATGAAGATTGTCAGAGTAATATTGTGTTTCTGCGTGTCGTGTTTGCCTTGTGCACATATTCCGCAGGCACCTGTAGTTATTAAGATTCTTAGTAGTGCCAGTTACTTTGTTGCTTTTCCACAAGTCATCCCTGAGATGGTAGAGCGCTATAAGGTCAGTTGCAACCCACGGAAGGTGGGCCCCCCGTACTCTTTTTCTGCGTAGTGGAGCATGGGTGTCACAGAGGTTTAAGATTGGAAATAGTCAGGTGCAGAATCGGGGTCGGGAATTAAGTCAATTCTGTACCAAGTGTAGCTGGTAAGATCAACCAGAAACTGTTGTGGGTAAAATTCCTAAATGTTCTAGTGAGGAGAACTTTAGGGCTTGATTGGGGTGATCTGATTTTCCTTACACAGTACACTCTTGCATGGCAAGTTGTTTGGACTCAGGGACTGAATTCTTGTATCACTGGTCACAGATATTGCATTTGTTGTAACACTGTTGTACTGCTGTTGTGCTTACTGTAATTTTCCCACCATTTCCATTATCTTTAAATGTTAATAAAGTTAAACATTTTTATTTTTATTTTAGTTAAGCACCTGTTTTTGTACCAGTAGTTTAAAGTGCTTGGCAGGCACATGCTGCAACAAGGTCACAATACATTGTAGTAGATATATTATTAGAATTGTGCCCAACAGACATCACAACTTCTATTGTTCCAATCATTATCATGCATTTCTAACCCTAACCTAACTACTATAATAAAGTATTTGTGAGGATGAGAATGTCGAGCACAATGAGGATGGGACAATTGAGGCTGTGATTATATGTTTTTGGTCTCAAATATACTGCTGATTTACTTACAGTATTGTATTTTACTTAAAATATAGGCTCCAAAACTTCCATAGGGGATAGTTTCCATGTGCATTTCTCTGAATATACATTTATCTACCCATGATGTACCAATGTGACACATGATGGGAGATGGGTCGCATTGCAAAGTATGGTGGTCCAGTAGGAGAAGAAAACAAAACCACCATTTCATGACAAAGTGACAGACAGAGAATATCACAGTATACTTGAGTGAGTTGATATTATTACTGCAATAAGATTTTCATTCATCAGTCTGTAAAATGTGTAAATTACAGAAATTCTTGAGCTCAGACATATACATATATAGGAGCAGGGGGTTTACGGACCTTACCCCTGTTAATTAATACCCCGGGGAACCGCTGCACCCCAACATACTTGTCGAGGAAGGTGCTGCCAATACTGTCCCCTCCAGGGGAAAGAAGATGGATGTTTAATCTCCTATCAATTTCCCATCATCCAACTTCCTACTGGGCCGCATCAAGCGGGGATTTTAAACCTCCACGAAACACCGGAGGCACCTTCTCCATTAAGTAGCTCAGTAAACAGGGAGTACACGTAGGTGAAATTAACACGTTCAACCCCGGAGACCCCCTGCTTAATATACATGTAAATAAAAAGGGGGGAGTAGGAGAGCAGAGGGAGCTGCTGCTTTAACATAAAGACTAGGCAATTTACCATACATTTAAAACATTTATACCATATTTAATGAGAAGACAGCTTCAATTTTGTTGCATTATTACATGTGGCTTCTTTGCATATTTGTATCTATTACAATCTCTGTCAGTCAACGGCTTTGTGACATCATGTTTTTTATCTAAACATTTGCTTTGTTGTATAGATGTTTTCTACAGTATTTGTCTATGATTTGCAACTTTAGATTAGGGAATCATTCCCCGATGTTCTTGCAATGATCTGGTGCAATTATTCATATTTGTACTTTTTCTCTCTGTATTATGGTTTATAAAAATCTCTAGAAAGTGTTGTGTGTGTGGTTGGGACAATATGAATAAAAATATATAACACAATTAAAAATATACAGTCAAATGACAGTATGTACACTTTACTGCTTATCACCACTCATTAACTACTGTTAATAAACATTAGTAACACAACAGTTTTCATTTATAAAACTTTTTTTTCCACTCAATGTTGCTGGTACATAAATATATCAAACTATTTAAAACAAAAAAGGGATTTAATGAGACTTGATCCTCAATTTAAAAAGCATAGCCTTCAAATTTGATACTTTTATATGTCTTCTACCAACCACCACTGTTTCTCTCCAGAATAAGGGGTATTCGGCAAAACCACTTTGGTAAAACCATGTTAGCAACAAAAATTGTCTCTGCAAACCTAGCATTTGAATTTCAGGGTTTGCTTTAAAACGCCTGGTTTTAGTTGTTCAATATTGAACATACTGTATAATTTAAAAAGAAAAACATGTGTTTCAGCATCGTATAATAAGAGGGTACATCAGTAAAGAGAGCTGGATAGGTCATAATGATCATACAAAAGATACACAGTGTTTTATCATTGTCAGTGCCTTGAAGCATGTCATTAGACTACCTATTATTTTTTATAAAGGCAAAATAAGCTTTTTAGTTCCTCATTACTACTAATTATTTGACACTAAGAAATAGATTTGTATTACAAGTTTTATTAAAGCACAGTATTTGGGGCTACTTGTATTAGTACATTATTATTTAGATTTTCAATGATAAAACATTTATATACATAAGGAATAAAGAAAGGAGTAAAAGGGGTGAGGGTTTAGGCAATAGAAAAAGGGTTAGGGGGATTGACAGCAATAAAAATACAATTATTTATAAATATCATAGTCAGAAGGAAAAATCCAATCAAAGGAAATAGGAAAAAAGGCAACAAGAGCAATTGTAATTAAAGATGTAAATTCTAGAGTAACAAAACAAGTGGGGGAAATACTGTGGAATAGATCCTCAGAGGTCTCTTAATTTTTTTCCCATAGCGTTATCGCCATTTAAAGTATTGATATACAGAACGCGTATCCCAAAGGGGATTAGCATTATGATACCCTTGCATTCCCCTGAAAAATAGTGGATCACTAAGTTTGCTTACTCATATACAAATCATACGGTAACGCTATTATATTTAAGACCTTCCAAAAGCTGCCTTTGCCATCGTCCAGACCCTGATTAGCATTGAGGTATTATCTGGGAATAGCCTATAAGCAATGCACTGAGTATAGGTCTTAACCCTTTCATTCCAAAAAATGTACGTGGCATTCTGGGTTAGAGATAACTAGGGATTCTCCGGTCGGGCAGATTCTGCTATATATTGGGGTTACAGTACGGGTAACCCCTTCTGGGCATAGGCTTTCACCATGCGATCCAGGAGAGTAGAGATGAGCCATTTCAAGGGACAGTAGTTAGTATGGGCACTGTTCTAAACTACAAAACAAGAAAGGGTATACCTGCCCTACTATAGGACCTAATCTATATACACTATACAGTGAGGTCCCGCCACAGTAAACCCCTTCAGGGACATGCCTTCTAGAACCTTCCCCTTCACTATATATACCGTTCTAATACATCAATGTAATCAGGCAGAACAGGGCAGGGCAGGGTTTACTCTGTCTGGGCCCAAGCAGGGAACCCCTTAAAGCCATAGTAATCCAAGGGGGAATTACAAGTATTAAAATGTTGCATTTCTCAATATTGTATCAAGATTTGTTTTAGCTTTTGATAGCACACGTGTTAATAATGCGTGTTTAAGTTTGACAAATGCACCTGTGCAGTGTATTGGAGAACGCACCTCGGAGAAATGAAAATCACAGTTAATAGTGCTGCTATGAATGGATGTTATATTTGCATCTTATTAGCTTTAATAATACCCATTAAAATGATGAAAAATAACGTACATTCCCAATTTTGAACAGACTTCTGTGGATTTACCCCTAGGTATTAATTAATGTGTATGAATTAAAATGTGAAGAGTAAATGGCTACAGTGCCAAGATGAGAGGCATTATTTTCCGTAGAGATGTGCGAACTTGTCCAAATTTGCCTATGTTTTGCTTGAACTTTCAAATAAGCTCTAAAATGTGCCAAACATGTCTAGTTGTAAAAGTTTGATTGAAATTGTCAAAATAAAAAAATTGAATTTCACCATTGTGATGGGAGGGGGTAACAAGGCTATATAATAAAGGTCAAGCCCGTTTGGTTACCCCTGCTCCATGTACAGTATAAGGGTCCAAGAGAGTTAGCTCTTGGGCCCAGTAACATTGTATCACTATGTTATACTGTATATATTAAAACTATTTTTTGTGTTTTTCCCTTCCGGGGCATGCAACCAAGCAGGGATTGCTAGTGTATGAGTTTCAAGGGGGGTTTTGCTGAGAGACCGTTGACAGAATGTGCCTAAGAGGTTGGGGTCCAGAGTTACCGGTTCCCCCATAAATGTACCTGGAAATCATGCCTGATTCTCGGATACATGTAGGCACATTGTCCCAGCAATACTTCCCCTTGAAAACGTAAGCGCGACTCACCACTAGGGTACTCTGCTTCAGCACAGCTCAGAAAGGAGAATGGGGCACAAGGATAAATATATATTCCTGTAGCTGAGGGAATCCCTAGGTAAAGGGAGGTACCCCAGCTAGTGCCAAGGTGACCCACAAACAGTATATGGTTTGTGGGTGCCCAACCTGTATAAGGTTGGGGCGGACTCTGAGTACAAACTGAGTGAGAGGGAAAGTGTGTGGGGAATAAGGCAGGCAGAAATAAATGACAACATTTTTCCTTTACTGTTCGATGTACCCTAAGTCCTTAACCTAGAGTCCTACATAGCTGTAAGGGTTCCCCGAGACTCAGAGTGTATTAATGTATATTTTAATATGTTTCAACATTCGGAACCCATGTTCAACAAGGCAGCCCGTGCAAACCCATAGGCGCTGGTATGTGTGCTGTACATCAGAGTTCAAAGCAGCCAGAGGATGCCCAGAGGTGCGAACAGCGTTTGGTTAGTGGGGAAAGTCAGAGTACTAGGTCCGGAGATGAATGGCAGTCCTCCGGGATGCCACTTGTTCTGCCAGACCTAGGGGTGCCTGCCCAGTGGGTGGCATTGGGATAGCCGGGGGGAGATGTGGCACGCTTTTGCAAGTCCCTTGGCAATTTCAAATTTCCTGCTAACCCGGCTTTTCTACCCGGCTTGGCTCTGATTGGCTGCTTGAGAAAGTTCCCACGCGCTGATTGATTATTTTATAAATGAAGCAGAGAATACTATAAGAAGCCGTGAGCCAATCAGATGGTGTCTTCTCCATGAGTCAGAGCCGAAAGAGCACGGGGGGCTTTTCAAAGATACTTTGTTTGTCGTAGCAAAGCAACCGGCTTCGATTTCAAGCCTGAAAAGCCTTCCCGTCAGAGACTGTCCAGCATTTTGCGCCCAAGTTCTCAGAAACAAACGTAGCGGTCGCGGCTGGGATTTTATGCTGATTTGAGTTCCAGGAGATTTGGGTTAACTCGCGGTCTGGAGGGACCAAGTTCTCAGAAGAGAACGTAGCTGTGGCGTATGGAATTTTATGCCGATTCGGATTCCAGGAATCCCGGTCAGGGTAAAACTCTCCCAAAGACTTCCCGGCACCTAGGAAAGTCTAGTTTTCAACCCGAGCCCCAAAGTAAGTGTGTCTTTTCGTCTGTATTTTGTGTTCCACTTTGTGTAAGCGAATTTATGCCGAATAAATGACAATTTATTTCTCTACCTTGTTTTGCTCAATGAATGATCCTGGTAAAAAGGTGTAAATAACCTGGTCTCCCGTGACAACTATACTGTAGAAGAATATACCCTGATATATGGAAAACTGCTTGTGAACTAATCAATTGCAATAATAGTGCTGCAGGAGGAAGCTATAACCTCTATATTAACAAACAATTGGTTAACTGAAGAAGTTCATAGGCAGCTTGATGAAATTCAAATAAATAAGGCACCTAGCCCTGATAGCATGTATCCAAGAGTTCTTAAGGAGCTAATTCAGCAATAGTCAAACAATTACATTTAATATTCAAGGGCTCAATTTCCACAGGCTCAGTACCACAAACAGATGTGGTGCCAATATTTAAAAAGAGAGCTAGATCACAACCAGGGAATTACAGACCTGTAAGCCTAACATCAATAGTGGGGAAGCAGCTTAAAGGTTTAGGGCAGGATAATATTCAGGAATACCTAATAGAAACAAAATTATTAATAATAGCCAGCATGGATTTATGAAGGCCAAGTCATGCCAAACTAACCTTATTGGTTTATTTGAGGAGGTAAGTAGGAATTTAGACCAGTGTAATGCAGGTGGTTGTGTCTACTTAGATTTAGTAAAGGCTTTTGATACGGTTTCACACAAGGTTTGTGTACAAAATAAAGAAAATTGTACTCGGTAAAACTATTTGCACCTGGATTGAAAACTGGTTGAAGGATAGAGAACAAAGAGTTGTAATAAATTGAACTTTTTCAGGTTGGAGAACATCAGGGATCGGTACTGGTACCCCTGCTTTTTAACTTGTTTATTAATGACATTGAGGTTGGCATCGAGAGCAAAGTCTCCATCTTTGCTGATGACACTAAATTGTGTAATATAGTAGAATCAAAGCAGAGTGTAATTTCTCACCAGAAGGACTTGGATAGACTGGAAACTTCGCCAGGTAAATGGCAGATGAGGTTTCATACAGATAAAGGTAAGCTTATTCATTTTGGAAACAAGAATAAACAGTCAATTTATAAATTAAATGGGGATAAATTAGGAGAATCCTTGATGGAGAAGGATTTAGGAGTGCTTCTAGACAGCAGACTTAGCAATAGTGCCCAAAGTCATGCAGTAGCTGTAAAGGCAAATACGATTCTATCTTGCATTAAACGTGCAATGGTTTGAAAGGATATAAACCTAATTATGCCACTTTAGAAAGCATTAGTTAGACCACACATTGAATATGGTGTTCAGTTTTGGGTGTCACTCCATAGAAAAGACATTATGGAACTAGAAAAAGTGCAGAGAAGAGCCACCAAATTAATTAAAATGATGTATAATCTGATTTATAAGTAGAGACTAGCTAAATTAGATTTGTTTACAATAGAAAAGAGGCATCTAAGAGGGGATATGATAACTATATACAAATATATTTTTGGAACAATACAAGAAGCTTTCAAAAGAACTATTCATCCCAAGGGCAGTACAGGGGCAGGTTTTTTTGTTTGCCTTTCTGGTTCAATACAGTGCACTGTAAATAGAAATATAGGATTAAGTATCTGTCATTTAAATTTCGCATGGGTTGAACTTAATGGATGGATGTCTTTTTTCAAATTCATGTACTATAGAGCCATGTAACTTTTTTTTTTTGAAGTGTGACAAAAACTGCAGATTTTTCCAGGTTAGGTTAGAGAAGATTTCACACATCTCTAATCTTGAGTATGGGACAATAGATGTGAAAAATGAAAAATGTGAATGGATTTTAGTTAAGGCTACAATTGGTGCCACAGATCAGATTAGAGTATAAGGTCTTCAGACCTTTCTTGTAAATTTACATTTGGAACATGTGTCTCCTTTCTTTTCAATTTAAGCAATGTTTGAGCACCCAAGAAGATGTAAGATGTTTGTTTTCTTATCAGGGTTTGAAATATTGTGTATTAGTCTGATCAATGATTTCTAAATCTGGAAATTTAGAACCATAATGTATTGAATAATGTGTAAATCCGAAACCATACTGTAGAAGTGGGATTTCAGGACACAACCACGTGGTGTTCCAAGCTTACCACATTTTTTTTTAAACAAAAAAGAAGAAGAACTGCAGTATATGTTATAAGATTTTATAGGAGTCAGGTACCACCAATAATGTCACTTAAAGCTGCGTCATTAATTGCTGTAAAACAACAGTGTCAATTACTTGGCCTCTTTCAGAATACTGGTGCAGAATACCATTCCACTGATATTAATGAAGTCTGGGGCTTAGCCACATTCAGTAGTTCTAGTGGTTAGAAATAAAGCCTTTAATATCTTCAAACAGTGTACTGCACACTTTACGTGCATCCCACATCTGCTCATCCTAGTTACCAATGAAAATTGCAAGGAAGCTTCCCACTGGTACTCAGTCAGAGTCAGTGTGACCTACAGGATGACGTTTTTCAATGTGAACAAATAGTTAAAGAGTGGCGCTTAAATCTAATTATAGTGACTTCAATTAGTGCACGTGAGTAATTATAACAGTGTATCAATGTGAAAACATCAGTGAATGTGACACAATAAAAATAATGTTAAATGCAGCTTCAACCCTTCGTGTAGATTGTTTTTTCTTCAATCCAAGAGATCTCTGGTTACAGGATACTGGGGAGCGCAGGTATATATAAAAAAGAGAAAATACAAATGTAAGGATGTGCATATATATATATCTAAAGGTTCCGCGCTGTCAATCACAAAGGCAGCGCCATATTATTCCTTCTGTCAGCAAGGTCACTGTGTACAAGTTGGGCTGCACATGCGCGAGAGAAGCGCGCGAAGGGCAACCAATCTGTGGAGACTTTGGGGGTTTGAACTCTGAACTCCGAACTGCGAGAGAGTCAGCTGAGGCTGAGGACCAATCGGGTGCGAGACTCTGTATAGAGGAACCGGATGCGTGTGGGCGGTGTGTCAGAGCAGAGAGGGAGGTGAAGGAGGAGGTTGGCGGAACCTCGTGTGCGCGAGCGGAGGGTCAGTGACCCGTCCGCTTAGGTGAAAGGTATTCCCCCGGCCCGAGGAGTATTCCCCTGTCATCGTAGGGTGCTGTTTTGTAAGGACGGCCCTAGTTGGTAGGGACATTTCCCATTAGTGTGGTTTAGTTGCGGAGCTGCGGAGCTGCGGCCGCCCATCTTGGATTGGACACAGACGGCGCTGCAGCAAGGAGTGACGGCGAAAGGCTGGAGCAACGCTAGGACCCTGCGTGGAGTGTGACGGTCATCGCAGTGACCAGAAGGTATCATTGTCTACAAGTGCACCTACACCGGTCACCAGGCGCTGATCCCGCCTCCCACTAACTAATTGGGCCACCCGTGCAAATCCTATGGTACCATACCTATACTGGTTATAAGACATACTCCTAGGGAGAGTGGCAGAGCCACCTGTGTACAGGACATTATCCCTAATAAGGTGTGGCCGAGCCACGGTGTATGTGTGAGATGTTGATATATATATATACTCTGTGATTCTGTTGTTCTCTATGCTTAATACATAAAAGGTTGCTGTTGCACAATGCTATGGTTATGTTCTTGCTCAGGGTATAATCTCTATCATGGGGATCCTGGGCGAGTGGAGGCGCTGCACCGTGATAAGTAATGGTATGACCCCAGGCTCCCAAATAGCGGAGGCTCAGAGCTCCTGAAGCCGCAGGTAATTGCATCACCGTAGTTCCTTAGTGTAGGTATTCACAAAAAGGGCTACATTTGGAGGCGCTGCTGAGATCTCTAGACCTGGGGTGCCCCCTCATTTTTTTTTGTCTCTATTGTGCAACCAACCCACATCATGTCGGTGCCCTCGGCGCTCGAGGTGCGCAAGTGGGCCCAACGGCGCGGGATTCCCTTGAACCGTGTTTTCGCGCTGGGCCATGTCCCCGCCACGATCTCGTTAGGCACAGTGACCGAGCAGGTCCGAAAGCTCCCGCTCCTGGACAATGCCCAAGTACAAGACCATTTCTATGACCACGACCAGACCTGGCGCCGGATCTTGTATGCCACTGAACAAGATATATGCCCCGAGGCCTTGCCCCGTATACTGCTGCTGCCCGAGGCCCCGGGGGTGCGCTGCCCCCTAGTCCAGGCGGACACCCCTGCGCCCCTGGCCACGTCCACCCCCCGGAGAGAGTATACCCCCGCCGTTGGCGCCGCGACGGGAGGCCCCGACCACTCTCCTGACCGTGGCCTGCACCCTCGCTGGCCCGCAGCCCTGAGCCTAGGCTCCTCATCTACCCCGTCCGGCCTGCGGGCTGGCCTCAACCGACTTAGCCTATCAAGATTGGACGCTCACCCCTCCGTCGGGGATAGCTTACCGGGAGACACCTCTTTTCCCGCCCTAGCCGCCGCTATCCACAATACCACCCAGTCGCTCCAGTACAGGAAGTTAAAGGCCTTCTCCGGTGAGAAACCCACGCCCCAAGGGGAAGTAGGGATAGAGGACTGGTTGGATCATACCGAACAGGTACTGCCTGAATGGACCTGCACGGACGCGGTCCGCAGAGAGCGCATCGTCGAGTGCTTACGGCCCCCCGCGTCCCACATGGTGCACTACTACCGCGATGACAACCCGGAAGCTGATGCAGCAGATCTCATCTACTGCCTAACCAAGGCGTATGGAGCTCCGGTGGACATGTACACTTTGATGTCAAAATTTCATGCGTTAGCCCAGAAGAAAGGGGAAATGGTATCCGATTTTCTCAGGCGACTACACCTGGATCTCTGGAATATGGTGAGGAAAGGCGTGTTGCCAAGGAAAGAAGCCAACGGAATACGTACCACTCAGTTGCTGAGGGGCCTCCTACCCCTACACCCCGTGTCGGTGCGGGTCAGTAGCTGCATAACGCCCGGACAAGCCCTGTCGTTTCACGACTTAATGGACCGGGTCCAAGCGCACGAGATGGTGTTGTTAGGGCGTGACTTAGCCACCGGGAAGAAGCCACCGCCCGGGGGTAAAGAAGCCAAGAAAGTGGACCCAAAGCCCGAACCTGGGGATCCCGATTCCGAGGATGTCCCTACCCCAGTGACACCCAGACCTCGTCCCCCGACTGGGCGAAGTCCCCCAACCAGGAGAGACGAGGCTTACCTCAGCCAAATGCAGTGTTACGCATGTGGAAAGATGGGACATTTACGGGCCCACTGCCCCACCTCGCGGAGGACGTCGTTCCGACCGGCGCAATCAATGCCGTGCCAACCCCTGGAGGATGAAAAGGCGTCACCGCCCTCTAGGAGCCCCCGAATTGGCCCCGCCTCCATTGTTCGCGTAGTTATCGAAGGCATCTACGCCGCCGCATTGTTGGATACGGGTTCTCAAGTAACCATCGTATACCGGCCCTTCTACGACCAACATCTCCACCGACTACCGTTGTTATCTGCGGATGCCCTGCGACTACGGGGATTGAGTCATGAAGATTACCCCATAGACGGAGTAGTAAAGGTGCAGTTAGATATTCTCCAGCTGAATACTGGTAAACATCACCCCATGGAAGTGGAGGCCTTAGTGTGCCCCGAACCTCAGGACCACCCCAGCGCCCCAATCATCTTGGGGACCAACGCTGACATTGTGCGCGCGGTGTTCCGCCAGTTTTTGCAAGAAGCAGGAGAAGCCCCACTGCTGGCCTTAGCGGCCTGTCCTGCCCTCCAAGAGGTCTGCGGTAGAATTGCGGCTGAAGAAGAGTATGGCGTCCTTTACAGTCAAGAATGGGGACTGACTCAAATTCCCCCGGGGGAAGGACGAATGATGGTCGCCGCTTGCCACTACCCCCGACGACGGTTGGAGGATCAACTCTTCACCGTGGAAAGTGTGGCCCAGGACGAACAACGTTTGGGATACAAAGTACTAGCCTCTGTCAAGAAATGGCCCGGGAAGATTCCGAGGCGCACCTGGGTGTACGTGCAGAATATATCCCCGTACCCCATGACTATCGACAGGCGGCAGACGCTGGAAAGGATATACCCTGTAACTCCCGAGGAGAAGGTTTCGACGGGACCATCTAGGTGCCCACCTACTACCGTCGAGTCAGTTTTGGAATTTGACTTCGGCGACTCGCCACTCCCGGATGTATGGAGGAAGAGGCTGCAGAACGAGCTACACGACCGAAGGAGTGTGTTCTCCACTGGTGATATGGACGTGGGTTGCAGTCGCAGCGCCCACCATACCATCCGAATGAGCGACGCTACCCCCTTCCGGGAGCGCTCCCGCCGGCTTGCCCCCAGGGATGTTGACGAAGTGAGGGGATTACTCGACGAGATGAAAACGGCTGGCATCGTGCAGGAATCTCGGAGCCCTTACGCCTCACCCATTGTGGTAGTCCGCAAGAAGAACGGGACGGTCCGTCTATGTGTGGATTACAGAACTCTGAATACCCGTACTATTCCCGATCAGTACACACTGCCCCGAATCGAGGACCTCCTGAACGCTCTGACGGGAAGCAAATGGTTCAGTGTGCTCGACCTCAGGTCCGGATATTATCAAGTGCCCATGGGCCAGGAAGACCAAGAAAAAACGGCCTTCATCTGTCCATTAGGGTTTTACCAATTTACCCGCATGCCGCAAGGGATCTGCGGTGCCCCGGCCACGTTCCAGAGACTAATGGAAAAAACCCTCGGAGACCTTAACCCGCGAGAGTGCTTAGTGTACCTGGACGACATTATCGTGTTCGGGCGGACTCTAGAGGAGCACTCCGAGAGACTGATGAAGGTGCTGGATAGACTTCAGGGGGAGGGTCTAAAACTGTCGCTGGACAAATGCAAATTCTGTCGGTCCTCTGTGACGTATGTGGGTCATATTGTATCGGCTGATGGGGTATCCACCGACCCAGGGAAGATAGAGGCGGTGGTGAATTGGCCTAGACCACAAAATGTTCAAGAGTTGCGGTCCTTCTTGGGGTTTTGTGGCTATTATCGGCGGTTCGTAGAGAGCTATTCCAGCAAGGCCAAGCGACTGAATGATCTTCTAAAGGTGTATCCGGGAGAAACCGGGAGAAAAGGAATCTCGGCGCAGACACCCTTTGGGAAGACATGGACTCCAGAATGTGAACAGGCCTTCAAGAACTTAAAGGCCAGCCTCACTCAGGCTCCCGTCTTGGCCTACGCGGACCCCGACAGAGACTATGTTCTACATGTCGATGCTAGCCTTAGCGGATTAGGAGCGGTTTTGCATCAGAAGTATGAGACCGGGCTGCGTCCGGTGGCCTATGCGAGCCGAAGCTTAACCCCTAGCGAGCAGAATTACCCGGTCCATAAACTGGAATTTTTGGCGCTAAAATGGGCTGTGGTGGATAAGCTGCATGACTACCTATATGGGGTACAGTTCGAAGTACGCACGGACAACAATCCCATGACCTATATCAATACGTCTGCCAAATTGGACGCCACAGGACATCGTTGGTTAGCTGCTCTAGCCAATTACAGGTTCAACCTTAAATACAAACCCGGACCCACCAACATAGGTGCCGACGCCCTGTCTCGTCAACCTGGTTTTCAATCCACCCCTGATGAGGAAGTTTGGGAAGAGATACCGGGTCCCGGGATTCGTGCCCTCTGCTCCGTGGCTGCGGTAGTCGACGACCACGTGGCATTCTCGGAATTACGGGTTGTTGACTCGTTGGGATGTCATTCGCGGGCTATTCCTCAGGCCTATCGGGGTCGAGAAGGGATGAATATCACTGACGATAATATCATCTCGTGGAGGGATCTAGTGCATTATCAAACACAAGACCCCATAGTGGAGCTAGCCCGTCAAGCGGTACAACAAGATAACCCTTCTATACTGAAGCGAGCCCCAAAGACTTGGTGAAACTCCTGTCAAATGAATTTGGGAAGTTCGAAATGGACAATTGTTTGTTATATCGGGTGATACCTTATCATAACCATCCCGATCGGCGTCAGCTGTTTTTGCCGGAACGTTTGAGAACCCTAGTCCTTCGGGCCCTTCACGATGACCATGGTCACCTGGGCATTGACAAGACATTTGGGCTACTACAGGATAGGTTCTATTGGCCGAGAATGAGGGAGTCCGTGGAGCAACATTGTCGGAGGTGTAATCGCTGTTTACAACGAAAGACACTGCCCACCAGGGCGGCTCCTATGGCACAATTGAAAAGCTCGGGTCCAATGGATTTGGTGTGTATGGATTTTCTCTGTATCGAGCCCGACAATCGGGGAGTTAGTAATGTTCTAGTGATCACTGACCACTACACTAGGTACGCCCAAGCGTTCCCTACGAAAGACCAGAAGGCCGTAACGGTGGCCCGAGTACTATGGGAGAAATATTTCATTCACTATGGGTTACCGAATCGTCTTCACTCTGATCAGGGCAGAGACTTTGAGAGTACACTGATACGGGAGTTGCTCACACTACTGAACATTGCCAAGTCGCGTACTACCCCGTACCACCCCGAAGGGGATGCTTTGCCTGAACGGTTCAATCGCACTTTGTTAGATATGTTAGGAACTTTGACGAGCCCGCAAAAGACGGAGTGGAGTAAACACGTCGAGGCATTGGTACATGCGTATAATTGTACCCGACATGAGTCCACCGGGTATACCCCGTATTTTTTGATGTTCGGAAGAGAAGCCCGGTTACGGTGGATGTGTGCCTGCGGATATCTACCGATGGGGTATCCAATAGGACGCATTTCCGATATGTCCAGCGACTAAGGGACAGTTTACAGTTGGCCTATAAATTGACTGAACGGACGACTGCGCAACTGAATGCGGGAAATAAAAGGCGCTACGATCACAAAGTACGTCATAAGGAAATTCACCCCGGAGATGCGGTCCTCTTACGCAACTTAGGTGTTCCTGGGAAGCATAAATTGGCAGACCGGTGGCGGGAGGGTGTGTATGAGGTGGAGTCACAGATGCCTGGTCTTCCTGTGTACCGGATCAAGGATTCTGAAGGCCGCGTAAAAGTGTGGCATAGGAATCATCTGCTTCCCATACCTCAAGTAGGGACGGACGAATTGGAAGTCCCAGCCATGGCCCTAGATGGAGAAGTTGAACACACAGAGGATGGCTTAGAGACTGTAAAAATTGCCACCTCTGAGGATCCAATGGAAGGAACCTCTCAAAGGGGCCTTCCGGCCGTGGAGGCATCTCCCGAAGGAGCCACGGGTAAAGAGCCTCTTGGCCCGAACATTGATTATTTGACTCCAGCGAGTCAGTACCTAGACCCACAAAGTCCCTGTTTCACACCTCAAAGAGACTGTACTAATGTTGGAAACTCCTCAAGAGTAGAGAGGGAAGCACCAGTTGAGACTGGATACTCTGCAGAGGAAACAGAGGAGAATCAACCCCGGCGAAGTCAAAGAACCAGTCAGCCTCCCATGCGAATGGCATATGATCAATTTGGGGCACCCCATTATGAGGCTCAGCAGTGGGCTCGGCATAGGATGCAAGCTGTGATGGTACTGTTTAACAAAATGTGTAACCTAATCTAAGAGAGAGAGGGTTGTGTACATAGTTAGATATATATGTGGTTTATGCAGTCCAGCGGGGACGTTGGATTCTGGAGAGGGGAGAATGTAAGGATGTGCATATATATATATCTAAAGGTTCCGCGCTGTCAATCACAAAGGCAGCGCCATATTATTCCTTCTGTCAGCAAGGTCACTGTGTACAAGTTGGGCTGCGCATGCGCGAGAGAAGCGCGCGAAGGGCAACCAATCTGTGGAGACTTTGGGGGTTTGAACTCTGAACTCCGAACTGCGAGAGAGTCAGCTGAGGCTGAGGACCAATCGGGTGCGAGACTCTGTATAGAGGAACCGGATGCGTGTGGGCGGTGGGTCAGAGCAGAGAGGGAGGTGAAGGAGGAGGTTGGCGGAACCTCGTGTGCGCGAGCGGAGGGTCAGTGACCCATCCGCTTAGGTGAAAGGTATTCCCCCGGCCCGAGGAGTATTCCCCTGTCATCGTAGGGTGCTGTTTTGTAAGGACGGCCCTAGTTGGTAGGGACATTTCCCATTAGTGTGGTTTAGTTGCGGAGCTGCGGAGCTGCGGCCGCCATCTTGGATTGGACACAGACGGCGCTGCAGCAAGGAGTGACGGCGAAAGGCTGGAGCAACGCTAGGACCCTGCGTTGAGTGTGACGGTCATCGCAGTGACCGGAAGGTATCATTGTCTACAAGTGCACCTACACCGGTCACCAGGCGCTGATCCCGCCTCCCACTAACTAATTGGGCCACCCGTGCAAATCCTATGGTACCATACCTATACTGGTTATAAGACATACTCCTAGGGAGAGTGGCAGAGCCACCTGTGTACAGGACATTATCCCTAATAAGGTGTGGCCGAGCCACAGTGTATTTGTGAGATGTTGATATATATATATACTCTGTGATTCTGTTGTTCTCTATGCTTAATACATAAAAGGTTGCTGTTGCACAATGCTATGGTTATGTTCTTGCTCAGGGTATAATCTCTATCATGGGGATCCTGGGCGAGTGGAGGCGCTGCACCGTGATAAGTAATGGTATGACCCCAGGCTCCCAAATAGCGGAGGCTCAGAGCTCCTGAAGCCGCAGGTAATTGCATCACCGTAGTTCCTTAGTGTAGGTATTCACAAAAAGGGCTACACAAGCATATAGTGCAAATATGTCTGTACAAGTGGTGTGGTTCTTAGAACAAAATAGCCCAATGAGATTTCAACTTACAGATTTCTCAAAGGACTCGTGTATGTAAAGGTATCTTTGTGAGATATGTGGTAAACATCCAAATCTTCCCTGGATCGATGTGATGGGACCTTAGCAGGATGAAAGAGAGGCACAAAACATAGTGCAGACTGTTCCAACTTTTATGTATAAAATCAATATAAAAATTTGTACTCACATTTTGCAAATCAAAACAAGCAGATTGGGATAATATGACGTTTTTCAAACCTGAAATTCTTATAACTGTTTGTAATGCTGTGGATCTCATTGACTTCAGTAGGGTTACCCCCTTTGCTTTGAATTCCGAATAAATATTGATCATCTATTAACATGTTCACTGGATGCGCATATAATTCTAAAAACTAGGCATACTTACAGTACTGTACTTTAGATTACTGTAAAAAAAGTCTGTGTTATGAGCTCTAAAATGTTTCAGCGTGCTACCTCGCATTTATTTAGTGATTGTGCAATGTTCTCGACATTGGGTAGCAATTTAACACTGGTGGAAGAACACAAGAAGAAAATTGGCTACAGAAGGCTGACCTCAAAGGCCATATTGATTTAAGATGTAATTGTGGATACACTGTATATTAGGAACTGGAGCTTGTAGTATGGTGTACTTAACCCTGACTTTTTTTTTAAGATGGATCTATTATGCGTCAGAAGGGTAATGGAGGTTTTAATACAGATATTTGTCATTAATTAAAGCTTCTTTTCCATTCCTAATGAGTTCCCTAATGTTTAGTCTGTTATTTGTTTTCTGTCTGCAGTATTTATCTTCTTGTTCTTTTCTCATTGAAACTTCATTTCCAATTATCCAGTTATTGCTATCTATTGTGATTGTGTAATTTACCAATAAAAGCGGATCTCCATGGATAGCTGATCAATGTTTACTAAACACAGAAATTTCACCCACACACTTGTGTTAAGATATATTTGACAAATAAGGAACACAATTATCCTCATTCACAAAGAAAACCTTATTTGTTGCCCTTACTATTCTTGTAAACCCTGGATACTGTTAATAGGATTGTCCCGCAAGATGTCTGTGTTCTTTTAGTTATTTGCTGAGCTTGTAATTAACCCTCAAAAAAAATACCACTTAAAAATGTCTAAACATGAAACCAACAAATAAGGTTTTCTTTGTGAATGAGTAAGCAGTTACGTGATTGCTCCATCACGGATGACAGTACGTAAGGGGAGGAGTTATCTCCCGCCCTCATCAGTGTAGATTGCGTCCCACGCTCCATGGGAGTGCAAGAGTGCCGGCCCTATACTACGTATTTACATTTGCTATATGCATGTGAGACTCCTCCACTGTCTCTCCTCCAGAGATCTGAGGGTGAGTCCTTCTTCCCTGCTATTTATAACTACTCTTCCATGCCCTGTCTCTAGGCAGAAAAGGGGCAGAGCTAGGGCTCTGCTGAATCACCCTAGACCAGGTGACCCATCCAGTAGTGCAACCTGCCTCGCAGACGCACGTGCAGCACAGGCAGCGGGGCCGCAGCCTTACAGACAGATATTGGGCTGCAGCGTGTTTCGCAGCTTGATCTGCTGTAGAATTGCCAACAGAGATAGGGTCTTTATTATTTGTGTGAGCTGCTTTAACCTTTAAATTACTGCTGTTCAAAAATCAGACAGCACCAGTACATTTAAGAAAACAAACAGTTAGTTTCCTATTATAACAGAAAAAAACCTTAATAACTAAACAAAAAACAATTTAAAACAAAAATCTTTCTATAAAACAAAAAATCTTTTTGTTTAATCACTCTTTATTTCTAATTCCTTCTCTCTCTTTTACACAACCTGTCTCTGTCTGCAACTCTGTCTCTTATCATTCTCCATCTCTTGTCTCTATTATCATACCTTCCATTAACATTCTGTGTACCCCATTAACAACTTTGAATTCCTTTCTTTTTATACTCAGGAGTCTTTTTCCCTTTAAAAGATTATAGACAGGTCTAGTTTTTTTTTTCCTTTGAAAAACCTGCTATAAATTCCCTTGAAAAATTAAAAATGAACAAAAATCCAAAATGTTCTCAATCCTGTGATTGAAGTGGGCTGGGTAAAAATCTATAAAGCTTCCTTCCATTATTGGATCAGACTCTTTCTTTTGTCTAATTTTATTACCCTATAAAAATTACTTTACTATTTTTTTCAAATGTTGCATTTGAGATATATTTAGTTTCAGTCCTGAATCCTCTAAAACAGTATATTAAAAAAACTATTTAAAACTTCCTTATATCCTACTTCATATTTTATTTGTATCAATAGATCATTGTGACGGTAGGGTAATATGGCTGCTGTTTATAAAGGTTAAGTCTGCCATTACCCCTACCTGTCAGTAATACATTGGTATTGTATTGTATGTTATTTATATATATGTATGTCTTTGCTTGGTTCCAGCACCTCAGGAATCAGGGGTTAATAGGTTTGCATAGAATTGTTGCAAATGTTATGCTGCAATCCTACCCAACAATCAGGGCCAGCATATAGGCAGCTCCTGGCCCTGAGTGTTGCTATGTTATGCTTTAAGTATATAAAAAGGTGGGGAGGGAGACCCCTAGCAGACAGAGCCTGCAGAGAGTAAGGCCTCGGCCATGTTCCCTGCTTGCTGGCGGAAGCGAGCTGACGCGCGCTCCCGCTCAGCACTGAGCCCCTACAGCCGCAATTAGAGCGGCTTTAGTAGGGGCTCACCTATGCTTCCACAAGCGCGCGGAAGCATAGGTCTTAGGGGAATTTTAAATTCCCCCGCTTGCCGGCTGACGGCCCCCTGACAGCGCGTGCGGTAAGCAACTGCAAGGCCAGGGAATGCACCCGCTTTCCCTGAGCCTCAGCGCGCCTCAGCGAGCAAGCAGGGAACCTGGCCGAGGCCTTAGGCCTCGGACATGGTCAGCGCTTAGACGCTGACCCGTGCTGAGGTGCTCGGCAGTGAGCCCCTGCAGGCGCAATGAGAGCGGCTTTAGCAAGGGCTCGCGCACGCTTCCGCAAGCGTGCAAAAGCGTGTGTCTTATGAAAATTTAAAATTTTCGGGCTCATGGGAGCGCAGGGCCGGTCACGTGAGTGGTTAGCCCAATGACACGCCCCAATGACACACCCCCGAACGGCGAGCTAACCAAGGCAGGGAAAGCACCCGCTTTCCCTCAGCCTCAGCCCGACTCCGCACGGGCTGAGTCACCATGGACTCAGCCTTAGAGGTGTTGCTGTGACAGGGAGAAACTGCAGTGTCAAATCCAGTGCTGGTCTCAGGCCTGAAAACTAGTCCTGTAGGCACTGGGCAAAGAGAGAACAGGGGAAATCTCTGCAAGTAGGTCCCTGCGACTAGTTAGGCAGGGTATCCCCCAGTTTCCCCACTTGGGTATGTGTGATGTTTGTGTCTTTTGTATAGTTGTGGATATGTTTTTCCAATAAATTAATTTTATAAACTCTTGTGTTCTGTCTGGCGATATTGATCCCTGGTATTAGTCCTGGTCTTCAGTGACAATCATTTACATATTGTAACACAGTATCTCCCACGCCCAGGAATAACAAAACCTGTGCTACGGTAAAAGCATGTTAATGAGTTATGGAATTACTACAATGTAAATACAAATCCATACTTTTTATACAAATAAACTATTTTTACAACTGCCAAATTTCACAATTTCTTTTAAAACAATACACTAATAAACTTTAACATACAGTGCTGCCTAGGTTTATTTTAACCCTTATTATTAATATCAGAGTGACACACAAACACTTTGCTCCATGACATATAATAATTATCCCTTCACAGTATTCCTATGATATTTCTAAAACAAAAAAGAAAAACAAACAAAAAAACATTTAAAAATATGTCCCCCCTTCTTTTTTTTAGCGCAGAACACAGAAATTATAAGACAATTAGAAATTATACTCTTCTAATTTGTAACCAAATAATTACACATGATCCTAAAAAATTATACCTAGTCATTGATACAAAAAATCTACACTAAACAGTAGTGCAGTGATTACCTACATTCTTGCAGAAGAAAAAAAAAGTTTAATTCTTATTCGAATACATTCATTTCTTTAAAACTACTTTTATATTATGATTCCAAGAGTCTTTAAGGGACTCTTGTTTCTTTAATAAAGCTTTTTCATACCAAAGAGAAAATACATGCCATTCTTGACCTGTAATTTTCTTCCTCTGTCACTAAGACAGGTTTGAAGATGTTGTAGAGTGGGTATATGCCAGGTTCCCTTGGAAGGCCAGGATAATTAATGATCCTTGGTCAGTATAACCCAACTCACACAAAATCTACAAATTCCTGGTCCCTGATCTTGAATCATTATAAACAAGAGGGATCCTTTTGGAATATCTGACTTTATGTCCGTTAAAGGACCCTTTGTCACATTATTCCCCATTATTAGCTTTACTACAGAATCTTTATGTTAAGCTCACAACCATAAACAATCTTAACTACTGCAGAATCTTTATGTTAAGCTCACAACCATAAACAATCTTAACTACTGCAGAATCTTTACGTTAAGCTCACAACCATAAGCAATCACATTATATCAATAACTTGCTCAGTCTGGATTTCCGTCACTCAGGATCTGACAAGAGGAATTACTCATCTAGATCGCAGACACTCAATCGGTTAAAGTAAAGGCATTTATGTTATGGTGCCTTTATTTATAATAGCGTATGATTGAGAGTCAAAGATCGTCCACGAGCAGACCAGGTATAGTGATCCAGAGGTTT
The DNA here is from genome assembly GCF_040206685.1 of Ascaphus truei. Taxonomy (NCBI): domain Eukaryota; kingdom Metazoa; phylum Chordata; class Amphibia; order Anura; family Ascaphidae; genus Ascaphus; species Ascaphus truei. Next base: position 167,851,186 of record NC_134483.1, on the reverse strand, counting down.
TGGATTTCTTACTGTTACGGACCCTCAGATTCAGGCTGATTATCGATAATTGGAGTCCAGGTTCTTTGAAAGAAAGAGTAAGTTTATTGATACTTACAATACAAACACGTGCAGGGAGAATCAATTTGTCATACAAGACTTCAGGCTGGTTCTAAAGAAAGGCACTCTCTCTTCAGTTTTTATACAGTTTGCTATACATCACATGTTACGTTACCAAGCAGATTACAAAAACGGACTTGTCTTTCCTTAGCAATTCTATATTAAAAGGCTGACTTGTCTTTTCTCAATAATTCTATATTTAAAGGCTGAATTGTATTTTCTCAGCAATTCTATATCTGTTTTTATATTGTAAAAACAGACTACAACAGAATACAGTCTATCACATACTCTGGAAGATTGATTGATTTTAACTGAGACGAACCAGTATTCATCTGGACATACAGACATTTAACCCATTCCCCACATTGGGTTACTGGCTATACACTTCTTTAATCCAGACAGTGCTGAAAAGCTGTGTAATACAGCAGGCATTTCAAGCATCTCTGGCCCCCTCTCTCAGCAAAAAGACCCTTACAGTTCAGAATTCCATATAATTTGTCTTACAGACTTAGGTTTCACTATGTATATTTATTTCCCCATTTATTGTTAGCCCAATGGGAGAAGCGCAGGGATCCCCGTTCTGTTATTTCACATATGTATGGCCAATCTTTTCACCAGCAGCATGCTCCTAACACGGAGAAGCACAGTGTATATATATATATATATATATATATATATATATATATATAAATATATGTTTTATGTTTTTCCCATTTACCCAGGGATAAATTGGTGGACATCTTTGATCTTTGTGGGATAGTTCAAACAGGTTAAGACACTAAAGAGTGCTTCCCAAAATATCGCATTAGGGTAATTTGCCTTCATAGCTGGCAATTCCCCCAGTATAGCATGTTTTATCTGTGGTGTAAAACGTCTGTGCGTCTTAATTATTTATTCTTCCTCAGAGTCATCGTCAAATTATATCTATAGTGACGTCTAGCTGCACTCCCCGGTCCGTTAGATGTTGTCTCAACTGTCACACTAAAGGGCTTGCAATGGGGGTAATTGCTCGTAAGTACTATTGGTTGGTCCCGTCTGATCAACGGTCTGTATGCTGAGGGTAAAACTGAGGATTCCCTGGGTCTATGTCTCCCCTGCGTATGTCTGATGGGGGCTACAGATATACTAGCAGGCACATATTTGGCATTAGGGAACACACCTTAGCCAAGTCAGGATAAATATGTTTAACTGTCTTCGTTGGTTTGTAAAGTTTAGAATCTATTTTTGTACTTTTTAGTGTCCAAGTCCAAACAGAAAGCCTTTATATAAGATTCCTTCCTTCCTCCCAGGGCATTCCTAATTCCATGCCTAAAATAGCACAGATATTTACCTTGGCTTCCTTCACTGGGGCTAACAAGATATAAATTGGGACAATGTTGTTACAATTATTGGGTAATATATCACCCATTTTTTAAATACTATATGCAAGAATCGCAGACCCATAATTTGGTTTGTTCTTATTCTTTTGTCTTGACCACCACACCATTTGTTTGTCAAATGATAAATTATTCTCCCACCCTTCTTTGATAATTTCCTTAATACGTTTCTTGAAGCCTGAGGAAAGAGCAAGGAAGCCATCAAACAGTAGTGCTGATTTTGAGATGCTTTGGAGATCTGTGTGGTAACTATGTCCCTCTTATTTTTAAACATACTATTAGACTTTTTGTGAAGTTATTTACCTTGATTTTATTGCTTTTTGTAAATTAACTTTTTTGTAATAAATTTATTTTTTCAACTAATGAGATAGCAAGTTTTTTTTAGGAGTGCTGGCCTGATCTATAATTTTCTATGTATGTGTATTGTACCTGATGGTTAAGGTACTGGACATTAGCACTAGTTACAATTATTAACACAGTCAGTACAGGTTCTGTTTTTTTGTACTGTAAGTTCATGGTGGTTACACTAAAATGTGATACAGCTGAAGTCTTGAAATTACTTATACTGGAGGCTCTTTTGAGACTCCGTGGTAGGTTGTTCCAGTTGTGAGTTGCATGGTAAGAGAAGGAGGAGTGGCCAGATTTTTTGTTGAACCTTGAGACCGTAAACAGTCTTTTGGAGTCAGGTCTAAGGTGATACGTCCTGCAGTGGTAGGGGTGAGGAGCTTGTTCAGATAGGTAGGTAGTGTGCCCAGAATGTAATTGAAGGCAAGACAGGAACAATTTACTTTGCACCTGGACTCAAGGGATAGCCAATCTAGTTCTCGGAGTGTTTTGCTGTGAATATGCATGAGTAAGAATAATGTAAGAATGAAGTAAAGATACTGTTTTCTTCAAGCATTCTGTATATACTAGGGCCTTAGGAGAAATCATTTCTTTAGACCAGGTGTTTGCTCTCCTCACACTGAGGAAACACTCTACTATATATGCTAATTGCATTCTATGCTATTAAATCAAATTTACTTTGAGAAATGTCTCTGTGTAAGACTCGCCTTCCTTCAAGCTTTTAGTTCCGTTTTCATGTTTGATGCTTGTATACAAGGCTTCTACATCAAGAGTTACCAGATAGAAATCTTTATTAATGGCAATCCCTTTGAGTCTGCGTAGTGTGTCTGTCATATAGAGGGTAAGGTGGTTACGAAGGATCTTAAAGTCATGTATAGATACACACTTGCATGTTCTGTGGGGCTCCCATTACTAGATACTATGGGTCTCCCTGTCCGTTTGTTAGAACGTTTGAGTATCTTTGGGATGGAGTAGAAAGTTACAGTAGTTCTTGTATGATCTTATTATCTACCGTAATCCCTTCAAAGTTTTCAGAAAAAATGCTAAAGGTCTTTTGGTAGCACCGTATAGCAGTCTTTATCACTGAGGAGCTTTACATTTTCATAAGCATAGTCAGTAGTTTTTGGATACACGCTCTGTGCTGGCTACCCAGTGAGGTCGGTAACGCTCAGCAGTGGTATAGGAGACAGGCGCAGGACACCTCGTTTCTCCTAGCAGCGTGTGCCTCTGAACATTATTGTGCATCTTTACAGTATTGCTGATCCTTCCTTTGGCCACGTCCCCACTGCTCGCGGCTGTGAGCGCTACAGCATGCACTCTATGGGGCCGGCCCCAGTCACTGCCTGTGCGTGCCTGCAGAAAGCACCATGCATGACCACCTTTGCCAAAAGACAAGATTTTTGCCTTTTGGTGCGGCGTCAGAGAAATGGCCACGTCACGGAGGCTGTTCAGCCAATGAGGGCGAACCAGCCGCATGATGTCATGGTCACGCCCCTGCCACGCCAGTCCTTCAGATAGCTCGGATGGAGAGAATGAGTGCCACCAGGCACTCCGGCGTGTGCGCAGAGCACGCACTGGGGCCGTAGCCTTAAGTGTCAGGCATGTGGACTCTTATCCTAGGAGTGTTGGATGTTGTATTACCAGATACTGAAGGATTCTATTATATGTAGTGCATATTGAGCTCAGTATCTTACCACATTAGGGAGCTACAAATTAACTTGCTGTAAACATTTGATCTATATCAGGGGTGGGCCACTCCAGTCCTCAAGAGTCACCAATAATTCAGGTTTTCAGGCTATCCCTGCTTCAGCACAGGCGGTGCAATCAAAGGCTGAGCCACTGATTGCGCCAACTGTGTTGAAGCAATCAGTGGCTCAGCCTTTGATTGTACCGCCTGTGCTGAAGCAGGGATAGCCTGAAAACCTGCCGTGTTGGTGGCTCTTGAGGACTGGAGTTGCCCACCCCTTATCTAAACCTATTGATTGTATTCAAGTATAGTTCCCCCACACATGCCTAGCCCTTACTTTGAATGAGCCACCAGGCAATAGTTACTAATGATTTTAATGTCTCATTGGTTCTAATTGTTCGAACTGACCAATTAAAAGTGATTTTTTAGGACTCTATTTATCTATTCATCCATCAATGCATTTAATTAATAACTTACTTGAGTGCACTTCTATGAATAGGTACTTTCATTATTCTTTTTGGTGTTTATACCACTCTAGAAATACAGTATTTACAGCACATGTATATTTTGGTAATGAAAAAAAAAATACTTTTTTTTTCTACCTAATGATTAAATATGTTGAACATTATTTTAGGAGGAAAAAAATGAAAGAAAAAAAAATGGAAGAGGCAGTAAAATATTTTTATTTTACTTAGATTTTCTGCATTTTTTGATAAGTTAAAATAACAAACACATGTAGAATGATTCATTATTCTTTGAGCCATGCTTATTTTCACTGCTCTGGCTTTACCCTTCTTAAAGGGCCAATGGCTGTACCATAACTCCAGGCTAAGGGCTACATTCTCTAAGCTCTGTTAAGGGGGGAAATAAAGTGACGTTATCTAAAACAGGACTGTCCATTATATAACGCCTTATTTCCTAGGGAATGTAATGTATACTTTGAGGTCTGTCCAGTATTGAACGTACGGTGATTTTCCATTACTGATTAGCATTAAGAGAAATTATTTTTTATTTTTAAGCTCACTACAGCCAGTCCCTGTTAATGAGGGTTAGAGAGCCACTGTAATGTTAATATTGTCAACATACCTAAAATCACCAACAACAAAAAAGAATAATTTCCACAGTGACTGGATTTTTAATTTTTTTTTTACTGTATGTCTATCTTTGATTTAAAAAGAACATTGTAAACTTTTTTTTAAAGGTAGCTACTCTTTTAGAAAATTGCTTTCACATGAATCTTGTTTAAATGTGAACAAGGTGAGGTTATTTATAAAACAAATCATGCTCCTGAATGTAACAGCACATTATTTTCATAAATTGAATATGTGATACAAACTAGCACACAATATTTTCTCAGCTGAAAAAAATATACGGTATATTCTTCTCCTTTCAGTTGCATTCACTTCCCTCATTAGTTGAGGTGTCGAATGCCTCTAAATGTCCAGTTTGTACACCAAAGGCTAAAACAGTTCAGTGATCTGTAAAAAAATATATACTGTATCTGTGAGATTCTTTTCAGTTGTTAGTTGCCCTGCATTTCGGCTGTAAGCCAGAGACAAGAAATAATAGCTATTTCTGTACTCTTCCTCAAGTAATGCCACAAAAAAATTACCCCAGCAGTCCACAATTAGCAGGGGCATATTAGCTTGGAAATAATTACCGCCTTTGTCGCTCTTTTTGGAAAGATTTGGAATTTACTAGGGGAAGATATGAAATACTGGTGGGTGGCAAACATACCTGAGTTACTGTACATACAGTATAAGGTGGTTTGTCAGAAGAGATGTACAAACCATGAAAAATTGGTCCATTTTTGGGACATAGATAGGGGTCCTATTTAGTAGAGTATCCATTGACTTATATACCCCCCAAGACATGTGGGGAGATACCTATGAATTAAGCTAATCTGAATATGTAAAGTAGATTTAGATGAACGTTTCACAGGCATCGCTCCACGTATCATATAGAGGAGTGTTTTGGTAGGTACTGTATACAGATGCAGCCACGAGCATTAGAACACTTGTACCTGGGAAAATCTGGGAGATTCTGGGGCAGTGTCAGAGTAAATGCCTCAACATTGCTGCAGCATTGCCTCAACATTTCTGTGAGATTCTTAATGGCCCATTGGGACTGCAGGGACCCCCACTGTGTTTATTTATTAATTAATTTATTTATTTATAAAATATTTTACCAGGAAGTAATACATTGAGAGTTACCTCTCGTTTTCAAGTATGTCCTGGGCACAGAGTAAGACAAATAATACATGGTTACAAGTACAGTTACATAAATGAACAAGGTATACATTATATACAAGACATTGCGTGCACAGTTAAAGAAAATATATATTATGAGCGTATGAAACAGTTACAGACCAGATTAAAGTGTGAGACAGCCTTAGATTTGAAAGAACTTAAGCTGGTGGTGGATATGAGAGTCTCTGGTAGGTTGTTCCAGTTTTGGGGTGCACGGAAGGAGAAGGAGGAACGTCCGGATACTTTGTTGAGCCTTGGGACCATGAATAGTCTTTTGGAATCTGATCTCAGGTGATAGGTGCTGTATGTGGTAGGGGTGAGGAGCTTGTTCAGGTAGCTGGGTAGCTTGCCCAGAAAGTATTTGAGGGTGAGACAGGAAAGGTGAACTTTGCGCCTAGACTCTAGTGATGACCAATCTAGTTCTTTGAGCATTTCGCAGTGATGTGTGTTGTAGTTGCATTGGAGAACAAAACGACAAATTGAATTGTAGAGGGTGTCAAGTTTGCTAAGGTGGGTTTGAGGAGCCGAGCCATATACTATGTCTCCATAGTCAATAATTGACATTAGCATCTGCTGTGCAATACGCTTTCTGACCAGGAGACTTAGGGAGGATTTGTTCCTGTAAAGTACCCCTAGTTTGGCATAGGTCTTGGTTGTCAGGGTATCAATGTGCATCCCGAATGTTAAGTGGGAGTCAAACCATAAGCCCAGGTATTTAAAACTAGTGACAGGTGTTAGGGTGGTGTTAGCGTTGGTTCTAATCAGGAGCTCAGTCACTGGAAGCTTTAAAAATTTAGTCTTGGTCCCAAATACCATTGTTACAGTCTTGTCAGTGTTTAAAAACAGTTTGTTTTGGGAAATCCAGTTTTCGAGTCTCAAAAAGTCAGACTGAAGTATGTGTTGAAGGTCAGAGAGGCTATGGCTGTGTGCATATAGGATTGTGTCATCTGCATACATGTGTATTGAGGCTTCCTTACAAGCTGTGGGAAGATCATTAATGAATACTGAGAAGAGTAGGGGCCCCAGAACAGAGCCTTGCGGGACACCACAGGTGATATCCAGGGGGTTGGAGTTAGAGCCTGAGATGGACACATGTTGGGATCTTCCTGATAGGTAGGACTGAAACCAGTTTAAAGCATGTTTCCCTATTCCAGAGCTCTGGAGTTTGTTAAGCAGGATAACATGATCAACTGTGTCAAAAGCCTTTGCAAAATCTAGGAATACTGCACCAGTGAGTTGTCCCCGTTCCATTCCACACTGGATTTCATTGCAAACTTTTAGCAGGGTAGTTACGGTGGAGTGTTTGGGACGAAACCCAGACTGGAATTGGCTAGGGAAATTTGTCTTGGTGTAGAAATCGCTTCATTGGGAGTGGACACATTTTTCCATAACTTTGGATAGAATTGGGAGAAGTGAGATTGGCCTGTAGTTTGAGACAGTGTTTTTGTCCCCACTTTTGAAGATTGGGACAACTCTGGCAGTTTTCCAGGTCTTAGGGATATGGCCTGCAGACAGGATAGAGTTGACTATGGACGCAATTGGTTTGGCAATGGCTGGGGCACCAAGTCGTAGGAACCTAGATTGTAGTAAGTCGGGTCCACATTGGCTGCTTAGTTTTAGTTTGAGGAGCGCTTGTGTAATTTCCTCTTCAGATACTGGGCTAAATTGAAAATTGTGGGCAGTGTTGGGAGGGGGTGGGACTGTAGGGATACTCCCAGGATGAGATTCATGTTTGGGGATTGTGCTGCGTTTCGCTAATAAGTTAGTGGCACACCCCACAAAGTAATCATTGGATGCATTTGCAATGTCAGTGGGGTTTGTCAGAGTAATATCCCCCTTAGTGATATTACTTGGTTGTTGATGGTTAGGAGGCTGGAATATATTGTTGATAACCTTCCAGAAGTTAGCTGGGTTTGATGTATTTTGGTGGAGATTGTCAGAGTAATATTGTGCTTTTGCATGCCTTGTTTGCCTTGTGCACATGTTCCGCATGCATCTGTAGTGACTGAGATCCTTGGTAGTGCCAGTTACTTTGTAGCTTTTCCACAAGGCATCCCTGAACTGGTAGAGTGCTATAAGGTCAGTTGTAACCCATGGAAGGTGGGCCCCCCATACCCTTATTTTGCGTAGTGGAGCATGGGTATCGCAGAGTTTTAAGAACTTGGATTGGAAATAGTCGAGCGCAGAATCAGGGTCGGGAATTAAATCGATTCTGTGCCACGGGCAGTTGGTAAGATCATCCAGAAACTGTTGTGGGTTAAAGTTTTTAAATGTTCTAGTGAGGAGAACTTTAGGGCTTGATTGGGGCGGTTTAATTTTCCTTACACAGTACACTATTGCATGGTCACTGAAAATGTCAGGAAGGATGCCAGAGGATTGGATTCTGCTGGGGTTTGAGGAGAGAATCCAGTCTAGCAAGGAATGGTTATGCGATTTCAGGTTTATCCGTGTGGGTTGGGAAATGAGTTGCGATAGGTTAAGTGACTTGAGTTGTATCTGGATTTTGTGGTTTTTAGGGTCAAGCCAATTGAAGTTGAAATCCCCAAGAACTGGCAGCTCACTCTTCTCATTCAGAGAGGAAATGGAGCCAAGAAATTGGGTGATATCAGTCAGGGATTGTAGAGGGGCTTTAGGGGGGCGGTAGATGCCAGCGAGCAAGATGGGCTTAGAAAAGGGGAGGCAGATTTTGCCAACTAGAGTTTCAAAAGAGGGTGGGCTTGGTGGGCAATTTAACAGTGTAAATTGTAAGGTGTCTGCAATATAAAATAACACCCCTCCTCCTCTCTTTGACCTATCTCTCCTAAAAATGGAGTATCCCTGAATGGCAATATGTGCATCAGGGGTTTTAGGGGTTAGCCATGTTTCTGTAAGAACGATGGCTTTGGGTTTATGCATAAGGCACCATGCCCTTAGTTCATCCAGTTTGGGCAGCAGGCTCCGAATATTTATATGGGCGACAGATAGCCCTTTTTGGAATTTAAAGGTAGAATTCTCAGGGGCATGGGACAGAGCTGAAATGGGAGGACCTGGGTTAGGTTCAATATCACCTGCTAAAGAGAGTAATAGTATGAGTAGAAACTTGGTTAGTTGTTTGCAAGTTGTAGATTTGTGGTGTTTGCCATTAGAGTGAGCAGTGGTTGGTGTGCTGGTTTTTAGAGTTCTCCACCAACATTCAGTAGATAGTGCAAGGCTTTTGAGTAGTCCAGGGTGTATGGAGATGTTGGGTGTGGGCCAGGATGGAGGAGTTTGTAGTGGATAGAGGGAGCACCATCTCCATGAGGCCAGGAGAAAGAAAAAAGTTAAAATACAGAGCAGGTTCATGATGCCAGAGGTAGGCAGTGCTGCAAGGAGCTGTTGTGAGCAGAGTGAGTGTGAGCAGACTAACAGCAGGTGTGTGCCTGTTCCTTGTCAAATGTTTAGCTGTATTGCAATGCTAGAGTCAGTTCAGGGTTTCAGTGTATTGTGCAGTCAGTTTTGGGAGAGACTGCAGTAAATAAGTTGTAAAGGGGTGGGGGGTTGAAATAGGCAGGTTAGCAAGCATGGGATCATAGTGTGATCTGAATAGCTTACCGTTTGTTGTCTTGAGTAAAAGAGTTTGCAGTAGATCCCGTCTCCAGTCACCTCTAGTCAAACTGTAGTCTAATTGTATTTATCACTTAAAAAGCTCACTTTAAATGCCTCACTGTCTAATGCAGTTCCTGCCCAATGCAGCAAAGGTGTTGGTATTATACAGAAAAAACAGTCACATGACCCTCCCCCTCCCCAATCAGTCAGCTTGTTCCATTTGGTCAATTAACAGCACAGAGTTAAGAGGAAAAAAAAAAAAACTTTTTACATTCAAACATAATAACTTATATCAATTCTACAAGGCCACAGTCAGGCTTTTACACAGGATTTGCACAGCAAATCCGATGGCCCATTAAGAATCTCACAGAAATGTTGAGGTTTCCCCAGAATTTCCAAGACAAGAGTTCTAATACTCGTGGCTGCATCTGTATACTGTAAATCACTGTGCAATATGCTACAACATTTGTCTCTCCCACACTCCCTCCAGCAGAGCCCTATCTCAGGGAATGGAATTTTTTAAAATAAAAGTATTGGTGACTCTCTTGTGAACTCTGACTGAACTGCGATTCTTGGTGAAATGGTTTTGTCAGGAATCAAATGGGGGGGTAAAAAACACTAAACATTTTGCAACTGCATTTTGGACAGTTTCATAAATCTAGTTTTAAGAAGAATATTCTAAATGAACAGATTAGGTGAATTTATGAGCTGTTAAGAGGCTTGCTGCAAATATCATGATGTATGGGGTTTGCTGGAGAGGAGAGACACACCTGAGATACTTGGGATACTGTATATGGGAATTTAAGTCATTTAAATATACTTTGCATATCCAAATTAGAATATATCCCAGGTATCTCAGATGTGTTCCTTTTTGTGTACAGGTGTGTTTTGGGGTGGTATATAATTGTTTGACCTGAGGAAGAGAGTACAATGTGTCCTAAAATATCAATTGTAAGTCTAAATATAAAAGGAAGTGAAGTACTGGTTTATTTAGGACTGCCCTGTTTGATATTGTCAGTTAGTAAACAGCAGCATACGCACAGGTTTGCACCGCTGATGCAGTTCCAGTAATCTTGAGAAGCCTTTGGATATTCCACAGGCCGGATGAAGGAACAAAACACTTGGCTGTAAGAGAAACACCTGACCATACTCAGTGCCATCAAGTCAGTGAGTGTGGGGCATTAAAGAATGAGTTCATCTCGGACATAGACGCAGTAAGAGCCCCTGAGGAAGTAGAGTGACATCTACGAAACGCGTAGGGCTAGTGGCACTGCCACTGTTTGATTGACTTTGGACTTATATGGTCGTTTGGCTTTGGAGCCCTGCTTTTCATTCTGCCTGCCAGCTGTCCCTTTAAGACTACGGGTACTATCGCGCGCAGGCGCGCAGAGACTTCCCGCTGTTCCGGAGGAGGAAGTGAGGCGTGTGTCTACACGCGGTGCAGAGCTGTGGACCCCGCACACCAGCCTCCACGGCCGGAGATGTTCCGGTTACCATCATAAGGGACTGACTGGAGTTTGAGCTGCAGTGGAGCAGAGATCACACCCGGCAGGGAGATCATCTCTATCTAGGACTTATTCCTACCATGCGAGTTTAAGCCTTGCTGTCTGTAAGTAGGGCTCCAATTTTTGTGTTCCAGATGACCTGCGGTCCTCAGTTTTGGCATAGTTCTTTTTAATAAATAGTTGTTTTAATTGTCGCTAGGATTCTTAATTGTCTGTGTATATTAGTTCAATACTGCTCACCCTACAGTGTTGCGCTATGATCTTTGTTTGTTTGTGTTTATTTCTTTGCATGGTCTGTCAAGCAAGTGTGCGGATCCCTTGAGGAATACAGGACATTCCACTGACAATCTGGCGCCAGGTTTTTTTCTTTATTTCGTAGTAATATAAGGTTACATTGTACAGATGTAAGCCTTACTGTTCCAGACGCATCTCTGACCGCACCGATTGTGGTCCTGGAGGATTACCACTGTGGGGGATCCAATTGAAAAAAATGGATCCCTGCAGCACTGTAGTGGCTACCACCTCCCCTGGCGCCACATTTTTCGGGCATTTCGGTCGCTGCACCAAAAACAGTAAGGCTGAGTTACACTGACTGAAGGATCGATTCAGGAGCAGCCACTAGGTAAACCCAGAGAGCAGGATATTCTCTGATCAAACAGAGGAGAACGGATCGATCAGTTGTGTAGGTAATTAGTTTTCATTAAAGGTAATTAAATGCTGCATATATTATTTTGCTAACTTGACACATTAAGCCTATGTTAATGAGATATATAGGATACATTGTTTTTGCATATATTTGTCTTTGTAGATATGCGTTAATGTCAGGAAAATGAATGTCCTTGAATCATTTTGATAACGTTTCGTTATTAGCGCGGAGTTAACCGAACTGTGTGGATCTGGGAATGACTGTTGGCATTTTATTTATGCAGTTTGAATATATAGCACACCATTTTAAAAGGGTAGTTCTGCTTACCTGCCAAATGAATGGATAGTCATAATTTATATCATCATAGAAATATATTGTAATGGTTGTGATCTGCATTATAACCACACATTATAATAGTTATAGTGGGTTTATATATAGATAGATACACACACTGTCCTGTCCCATTTCACTCCCCCCTCACGTCTCCTTACTGTCTAGTCCGTTTTTGCATTCCAATAAAGAAAATACGTTTATGTACAGTATTTACTGTTAATTTTCCTCCACCTTAAGCTACCTGTTTCTACCTGATCTTATTTCACACTTCCTCTCAACATCCCATTGCAACCAGATATCCCACTTGCATACACGGTATATAATATTGTGTTTCTGTACTGTATATCTGCCATACCCAATGAAAGACTCGGAGAGGTTCCAAAGCCTGTAACACATCAACTACTTCTTGGTGCAATAAAAGGTATCATACACCTACTCCCATCTTTTTTATTTATTTTGATTACATAACGTTTATGGTTTTTCCTAATTAGTCAATGTGTATGCTGCATGATTCAAGAATACTGTGTAGTAATACAATATTACAAATATATATATATTTTTCTGTATGGATGTACTTTCCAAATGAGAAAATAATTTTCTCCGAAAACCTATTTGATTATGTCACCTAAATGATCATGCTTTACCACAAGGTGGAGCCGCTAAAACCAAAGTTTTTGTTGGTCTTTACATTTTGTTTTACATGGATTTATTCAGTTGATGGCCTTAGTTTTTCACACGTGGCTTCTCCATTTTGGCTTTATTTTTGTTACATAAATCATGACACGGTGTAATATGTCATGTGTTGTTGTTCATCTGAGGTTGTATTTACCTAATTTTAAGACCTGCTAAGGAACAGATGATTGTTATTATGTCCTGATATGTAAAACCATGGAATTCAAAGAGGGTGTACTTTCTTTTTCACCTGACTGTATATATATATATATATATATGCAGTAAGTATGTATTTTTTATTTACTGTACATAGTGCCATCAATGTACTCTTTTACAAAAGAGGCAATACAGGGAATTATATATGTGCAATTATACCTAACAGCGAATGTCAGATCAGGTGCTATGCTCCGCAACGGAATAACCCTTTATGACGTATGTTGGGAAATAAAACAGAGACAGCAGGTGGAGACTTATATGTGAGAAACTGTACATAATACCGCGCTCCTCCCTATAGAAGTTTGCTGCAGGTAAAAAGATAGGCCTTACATATAGAAAAACAAAAACAACGATTCCTGCGCTCCTACCAATTTGGCTAAGATAAAATAATATTCTCATGAAAAAGGGTATTTGGTTAAACCCTTTGGCCACAGCATTTGTAAGCCTGCATGCCACGTCAAGGCAACCCATTTAATGCAGGTACCTACACTATACTTTATATACATGTAATAATTGTCCCATGGACTAGTGAAAAAAGTGTTAAAGTCCTGAAGGGGTTAAATAAAGCATGAGCTTATGTGAGTAGTGCAATTAAAATCTGGCTAAAGCCAGTATCATACTTACCTTTGCTATAAGTGCAGTGCATGACAGTGCTTGATCACGATGGTTAGTAACTGTGACTATGATGTAGGGCAGGTGTGGAGGGAAGATGCTTGGCGTATAGGATACCAAGTGTGAGGGAGATCCTTAGGTAAGGAAGGAGGGTGTCAAACACAGAGCGAAAAACAGCACAGATTGGATTTCTGAGTGACGATTAGTGAGGAATGTGAGAACACCAAATGCCATGATTGCAGCTTATTGCAAACAATAACTTTGACCTTTCTCTTATCTACCATAATATGTCAGGTTGCATATATGAAGGTGTATACCAGGGGTGCGCAAAGTTTCATACATGCGCCCCCCTGTCTCTTCTCCCTTCCGGCTCAAGCCCCCCTCCCTGCACGGCTCCAGTTTCAAATGACGTAGTGGGGTCATGTGACTTCACTGTGCCATGGCAACAGGATGCCACATGACCCCACAACGTCCTTTGGACACCAGGTTGCCATGGAGACGTGTCGCTGGAAGGCAAAGTAAATCAAATTTACAGAGGCCTCATACCATCCCCGGCATTTATTTTAAATGCTTTCGGGGATGTGCAAGGCATCAGTAACAAAAAAAAGTCTTGCACCCCCTTTGCGCACCCCTGGTGTATACTATGGAGAGCACAGTGCCGGAGTAGGAGGAGGTGCAGATGTTTCTCAAATTTTCTAGCGCAATGCTAACCTAGACCCTGGGATTTTATATAGGTAGTGATCCAGGTGAAATTGATTCGCCTGCTGCAGAAGGCACAGATAAAACCAGAAATTGAGTTACTAATCCCACAATCAACAAACGCAGGTTTCAGCCTTCCAATTGCAACCATCTCAGATCTGGGTTATATATGGGCCTCTTCTAGTTCCGATAAGTGCAAATCCGTGTGGGAAGAGCCATGTTTGCACAGATTTGGAACTTACCATATTCGAAAAGTTCTTCTCGCAAGTCCAATCCGTGTGATAAGAGGTTTTTTGAAGTAATTGTCCTCCAGCTTTGCAAATCCATGCAATATGGTAAACATTTACAAAACTGCCAAATTTTAGCAGTCCGCTGGTATTCTACTAAGTGTCTCTGTAAATCCAACATGCAAAAACAGCCAGCAATTTCTTGAAAACCCGTAATGAATGTGAGATTACATGATTACAAGCAAGATTGACTGATAATGCTCTGCTGATCAGGGACTTCCTAATTCCCTTTGCTGTCTACCTAATTATGTACATTACTGGGCAATAATGCACTGGCTAGAGGTGCTAAGGACTGATGTGAAGCCAAAAGCCTTTAACCCAGCTGTGGCATTAGTGGTGAGTAATGTGCCTTTGTCTTTATATTGTTACTATAATACTATAGGTCAAATGTACACTTTGTATTTGTATGATTTTGTTTCTTACATTAATAATCTGTCTATCTTATTGTGGGGCCCCGTGTGCCAACCCACTACCCACTGCTCTCCTCTCTCCCTGATCTCCCGAACTCCTCACAGATTCTCACTGCCTATGACTGCTCATCATAAATTGCTTTATCACTCAACCTTCCCAGCCCACTCCCTCACAAGCATGAAAGATAAAGGGAAAGTAGCGCTAACCACTACAATCAACTTATTAATGGAGTGTGCTATGTGTAAACTAAGCAAAAATCACTAAAGTGCAATGTGTATCCTCCTGCAAGAAATGGGTGATTATTACATCAAAGTCACGATTGGAGTTGGCAAATGTCACGATTGAATAACAATGTCCAGAATAACACTTAAGTCCAACTGCCGGTGTCCAAGGAGGGAGTTTCATGTCCCTCCAGAAATGAACAGACAAAAGAAAAGATTTCCTCTGGTGCGTAGACACATTGATTGGATATGTGGAAGATAGAAAAAATAACAGTGTATTATTGAGCACAATTGCTGGAGTGTCCAATTGGTGTGTATAGGGCACTTACATATATTGTTGTATTTGGTGATTTCACCGAACAACACAATTATTGGAGATATTCTCCTGTATTTCCCAGACAATGGTTACATATACATATCTGCATACCCCTGAGGAAGCATAATGCGAAATGCGTTGGGTTGACCCTCACAGGCCACCATAATTCCTCTCTGCAAATGAAATCCAAATCTGGTTGTCTGGCCCCAGCATCTGTGACTGCCATCACATAGACGCAAATTCACCAGGGGGTAACTTCTGCCGATCCGACTCCTTTCGGCTGTGCATGAGCCGGGACAGGAGAGACAGAGCAACAGAACCTTAACCCGCAGTTCCAACTCGGAGGGAAGGACGGTGCCAAAAAGCAGAGTAAAGGAGGCTTGCTGAGAGAAATCCCACAGACTCAGCTTGTCTGCAGACTAGGAGGAAGGGAGATCAAGGCTGTCGTAATCTGGACAGCTAAGTATTCAGATGAAAGGCGTTCTGTGAATACAACTTATTTTTTACACGTCTGTTTTAATAAAATGTTATTGTGCCATGGTATTTTTTCTTCTATTTAATTAAAATCCATCAGTGCCTGGGGAATTCAAGAAATTAACTAATTGGCCCAGTGAAAATCATCAATACAGGAATGCATATTTAACTATTGTCTGGGAAATACAGGAGGATATCTCCAGTAATTGGGGTGTTCGGTGAAATCACCAAATACAATGATATATGTAATTGTCCTATACACACATCAATTGGACACCCCTGCACTTGTGCTCAGTAATACACTGTTATTTTTTCTATCTTCCACATATTCAATCAATGTGCTGAGTTTACGCGCCAGAAGACATCTTTTTTCTTCCCTCAAAAGCATGACCAGCACTTCAGCTCTGATTGGCAAATGCCCAAAACACAGGGTAAGACTGTTAATGACTATAATTCTAACCTGTGGCCGAGTAGCATTTCATGAATGCCCTCCTCCCTACGATATCATATTTAATAACTAATATAGCTATACTATATATAGCACTGAGAGTGTATGCAATGCTCTCCTGCTTCAAAGGAAATGGCATTAGTTTCAGAGTAATAGTCTTTACTCACTGAGCCACTTCTTCAGGACATAATATAGTAAGCTTACCTGCTTAAAATGTTTAATCTTCAAACAGTGATTATTACTTTTATTTAAAAATATATTTCCTCTCTCCTCTGGCAGCCCAGTGATGTTTATTTATGTTTTTATTTTCATATGTTCTATTTGATCTTTTAGTTGGTGGTACTAGAGAGGTAAAACGGGGAACACTTGCGTCCTCCACTGTTGCATGGCCCAAGTCTTAAGGGAGTTGGATGTGGGTTGTATTGTGGGGTGGGGTGTTGTTTACCTTTTGAGGAACAAGCTAAGGTTTTATTTGGCATTCTTCTCTGTCATTGGTGCTGATGCCTTCCTCACTTCAATCCCCTCATTTATTACACTGTATAATTCACTAGAGTATCAATGGTCCTGTCCCGTGTTGCAGTCGGCTTTTTCTGCATTGAAGTTTGTTTGGGACTGGAATTTGTTTCACTCATTAATTTGAACACCTGTTTGATACTGTACAATATCTCGGTGCATTTTTTTCAAGATGGAATTCCGTTTGGGGGATATAAAATGTAGTTTGGACCTTCAGAAGCAACAATACTTAGGGGGAAAAAAGACAATCGGACACAAAAACATAAAACAATTTACACATCACAGCAAGAAATTCTCACACTGACAAAAATGACAAAGCACAGAATCACGACTGCTCCCTGAGAACTCAATTGAAACTCTCACCAACTCTAAACTCCTCAGCCCTGCCTGTCCCTCTCTCCCAACAGAAAAATGGGCTGCTTTATATAGTGTGGCTGATGCGAGAACTTGCAATTTTATGGTTTTCCATGTCAAATAATTGAGCAGATTGTCTGTTTAATTGCATGGATTGGGAGATTGGGAATAGATGTGATTTGACTGATGCAAGACGTCTTTTAGAATACGGCGAGTCTAACTTGTTAAATTGCGCAATCTGACTAGAACAATCTCTCAGATTCTAGAACAAGCCCCAGAGTGTCCTTTATTTTCCGTTTGCCTCATAAATTCTCAAAATAATATACTGTAATGGGACTACAGTCGGTGTAATAGCGATAATATAATCCCTCTGATTTATTATAATAACTTTTTTTTACAGTATTTTAGAATTACGATCATTTAACCGATTTTTAAAAAAACTTTCTGTAAATGATGCATAAAACATTTCAAATATGATTACTAATTTAGAAAATTTGTCAAGTACTGTACTTTAGCTACTAAAAAGGTCTTGGAAGCTTTGTTTTAAAATACACTGCAAGCCCATAAAATATTAAAATAATAAGATAGTATTAAATGCTGCTAACATATTTGCCAGGACATTTCATGTTACTTCAGACTTCAGCTAAGTGTTTTTCAGTTTAATTGGTCTAACTTTGCTACAATCAGAGAAAAATAATAATTTGGAAGGACTCAACAAAAATAAAACAAAATAATTTGGGAACATACAGTACACGATTAAGGACTCAATATGAATTGAAACATGAAAGCAGCATTAAATCAAGAGAGTAATTTAGGTAATTTAAGATGTCAATGGGATTTGACTTACCTGCTATATATTCTTTCAGGTTGCAAATGCTGCATATGTTGAATAAAGCTTAGAGGATTGATTTGCATCTTTGCCTGGGAAGGACTATTATATGAAGCCTAAAACTCTGTCTTACAATTCGATGTGGACAAAACCTTTAAGCAAGTTTTAAAACTTGATAAACTGAGAAACTTCTCCCAAAACTTTTGCTAAAACTTTATTATGGAAGGACGGAAAACATTTACTTCAAGATTTTGCAGCAAGTATGTTTAAATAATTGCAAAAACTGCAATTGGGCGAATCGGGACGAGATAGCTCATCTCTACATGCAATCACTAGGATGAAAAGACTAGAGATGCCAAATGAAAATAAGTCTCACTGTGGTGATAAAGTCACATAGAAGGGGCGTCTCAAAGGCATGAGGGTTGCCAGTAAAGAATCACTGAGGTACCAACCTTACTTCAAATATAAACAACAGCAATTTTTTTTTTTTACTGATTGCGGCACTGAAATTCTTCAATTTTATCTCATGGAATGTACTAGACAGGCACAGTAGCTCACAGGGGTTGTGTGTTCCAAGCAAATGACATTGAGACTGGAACAGTGTGTGTAGCTAAGAAAATGGTCTGTGGTAATTAATATGAGCTATGCAAGACTTTATACTGTAGGTATGTCAGTGGTGGATTTTCATCAGGCCCGGGCCTAAGGCGGCAACATTCTTGTGCGGCAGAATTTGGAGGCGGAATGCATGACCGGCGCTTGCCGGCCACTTGTGCACATGCGAAATCGGCGCTTGCCGGCCACTTGTGCGCATGAGAGGTCGGCAAGCTACGATGGCGCATTTACAGCCGGCAACGTGACTTCCCATGGCAACGGGACGGTGCGGCGCTGGAAGAGGAGGGCGGCACCAGGTGCCTAAGGGCACCATTTTTTTAAATCCGCCACCGGTATAAGTACAAGTATGGGGATAGCCTCAAACCGTCCTGCCTTTGGGTCGATTACTCCATGTGCGCTTATGGAGCACCTACAATAGATTATAGGATCTGTGGGGCAAGAATTTGATTTGCATTTAAAATTCTATATACAGTTTGTTGGATTTAATCAAACATGATAAATAATCCTATTCCTGAGATATCATACGTCAAATATTACTATATCACAAACATCCCACCACAGTAATGGTTGTGTCTATCTTCTTTCAATAAAAATTGTTTCAAATGTAAGATTTTTTAGTTCTCTCCCCTTTTATACGCAGGGAATAGAGATGTGCTACCATTTCATCTACATTTTCGAATATTGCACAATTTGTCCCTTTTTTTTATTTGGCGGAAGTCCAGCTTTTTAAACGTTTGCCAGCAGTTTGCCAAGTAAATGTCTCCACAGATATGGACGAAAAAAGATCAAAAGCACAAAAAGAAACTCAGGGAAATGTCTTAAAGATTTGTATATCGCAGGCACAGCAGAGTAATACTACTCACAAACGCCAGATTCTTAGAAGGCGTAAAAGTAGTTGCTGTTCTCCTTGTACCTGCATCTGGTCTCCCAGCTGGCTCCTCCCCCTGCGGACGCTGTGTTTTTGGGTGTCAGATGACATCACAGCCACTTGGTACAGTTCATTTATTTGAACAGTAGCAGTTCTGAGACTTATTTTAACACAACGCATAGCAACAATAAAGGCTCTTCATCAGGGGTATGATGTGCAGCTTGCAAGATTGGGCTTTTGTACTACCACATGTGTAGTTGCCATAATAACTCTATAGAGTGAATGTAACCTCTAAAATTCAATCGGACTACAAAAAATGCACAAGGACAAAATCAATATACTGTATAGAAAAGATTTAAGGGAAAAATGGGGGGTTTTAATGGGTGTTAAATAATTTAAATAGTAAATGAGGTACCTTAAAATATACTGGAGACTAATATCTCTCTCTCTCTCTTATAAATACAGTATACATTTTATTCAAATTACTTTTTACAAATTTGGAAGGACGGGTTCTTTTATAGCGCACTACACATTCTCTCTTGTTTTTGGTGTGATCACTAGACCTTGTGCAACTTATTATAACCCATCCTTTTGTTTTTCTTCTGGTTTCCCTTTTTTTCCGTTCTTTCCTATTTTCTATATAATATATAAAAAATTGCAAAAAATGCGCCTGATCCTAGTGTAATACCAGTGAGTAAAATTTAATATTCTTGGACAATAACAATTAAAAACTCACAAACGGCCATGAATTTAAAGCATTGTATGAGATAACTCATGCCCCAACATCCTAGGGCAGAGTGCAACCTCTTCCTCTGGCGTTGTGATTGTAGACCATTCTAAGTCTCTCAAATTTACATACTTGATTAATATGTACACTGGCGACACACTTTATTCGAGCTCGGCTAGTCCCACGAATTCGGGTATACCCGGGTGTATTGAGGTTTGTGACTGTTTTCTGCCCGAGTGCATTGAGGTATTTTCCAGGCAGGGATTGAAGCATTTTATTCCCGCTGGCTGCAATACTGCACAGTATATATATATATACTGCATTACAATTCATGAATTTATGCCATCTGGTAGACACGCGAAGCATTGCAGCCTATTAAATCCTAATCATTATCATTTAACAGATCAGCCGCCCGTCAGCCAGGCATGAACCCAGGCTGGGAAGGCAAACGCAACGGGGCTTGTCAGAGGTGAGGAGCGGCGCATTCCAGGTATCTGCCAGGTACATACTGGGTATTTGCTCGAATAAAGTGTGTCGGTGCAGTAACGGTGTTTTCCCCTCTTCCCCTGATCGCAGATAGGGGCCATTACAGGGTGTGTGGTGCATACCTGCTGGTAACAAGAGGGCTGAGTCATCCGCGATTACTTTGGGACACAGGAACAGGCTTCTGGGGTTCATACCCCACATAATACTTAGCAGTGCAGCGCCTCCATCTGCCATAGGCTCCAGGGAAATGGAGATCATCTCCCACAGTAGAACATGTACTATGCCTCTCCCCCCAGTCAGATCACACACCGGGCCGGATGTATATTGCAAACAGGAATGGTTTATTGCTACACACTTTGCAGCAACCAACAGCTACGCAGCAGTCGTCTGCCGGATACAGTCTCCTTAGATCAGCTCTCACTGGAGATGGTCCCTACAGGCCAAGGGCACCTGCAGCCATCCTAACTCTTCCCCACCTCCCTAGCAGAGGCAGAGGTATAATCACACTCACTCCACGCGCGCAGGGAAGAGCGCATGGGTAGGCCCCAATCTCAGGCTCCAAGTCGTGTGACCTGCCTTCCTCAGAGACAAGGAACAACCCCCACATTTTGGGCGGTCCTGCCCTTAAGTACAGCCAGAAGGCGAGCACCCCGTTGTCCCAGCTACAACAGGATGTACCATCCCCTGCTGTCACTCAAGTGCAGTGCCAAAGGTGAAGGGGAAACCCCATACCAACTACTGACATGCCTAATAATAGCAGGGTTTACTGCCAGCCCATTGGGTATAATAGTAGCCAGGGTGTACCCCATTACACTCTCCCTCTGGTGAATTCCCAACAACCCCACTTGGGTCCTAAATTTGTGGGTACCATCTCTGATGAAACCTGAACAAAAACACAATATCTTTTCACATGATCATCCATTACTATGCATGATATATATTTTCAATGGGAAAAACAGCACATGTCATGTATTCGTGAGATAGAAATGTATATCTATGGCGCCTAACATATGCTATAATACACAAAAAATAAAATAAAGGATATATACAACCGGGACTGAAGGGTGATTTGTGTTTGAAAGAAAAACAAACAAAGTGCATAGTGTAATACTGCGTGATTGACAAAACTAACGCATACATAAACAAATAAAAACAAATGAAAACAGATAGCTGAGCTAAACAACAGGTGAACAGATATAAATAAACATTTAATAAAAGGACATACAGTATATAAAAAGAACATGTGAAAAATTACATGGCAATAAAATATGAAATATATAATGAGACAAGTCCCACTATGACCTCTGCTGATATGGTAGAAATGCCCACTCACCAGACAAATGGTAGTGGCAGGCAGTGGATAATTTTGAGAGTATCCCCTCTCGTCTGTGGCTGGGCAGCTTGGGCAAAGTTCTTCTTTGCAAGTGGCCTCCTAGTCCCCGGCTGGTGTTTGCCAAACGGAGAACTCACTCAGGCAGAGTGATGATGCGCAATCAGCTGAAAATGGTGAACGGCCGTGGCAGATTTGCAATCAGCTGGAGATGGTGAACGCCCGTGACAGATTCGCAATCAGCTGGAGATGGTGAACGGCCGTGACAGATTTGCCACAGATGCAGCCCAATAAGCATGCAGATAGTGGCAGCAGATTTGTTGTAGTACAGCCGACAGGAGGGGTTAACAGTCGAATCAAACTAGCAGTAGGGTCAGCGGGACAATCCTACGTGTTTCAGAAGACTCAGCTTTCTTCCCCAGGGGTATATAGATCAAGTCCCAAAATGTCCATATATATACACAATTTAATTAAAATGCAGTTCACCTGATAATAGTCCCGGACATGCGCAGTGGTGAATGCCAAAACTGCTTGTAACTCAGCTAACACGGAGACAGAAGAAAACATATAAAGGCTGTACAATTAACATATAACTCTTCCCCACCTCCCTAGCAGAGGCAGAGGTATAATCACACTCAGTCCTCGCGCGCAGGGAAGAGCGCATGGGTAGGCCCAAATCTCAGGCTCCCTGTCGTGTGACCTGCCTTCCTCAGAGGAAAGGAACAACCCCAAATTTTGGGCGGTCCTGCCCTTAAGTACAGCCAGAAGGCGAGCACCTCGTTGTCCCAGCTACAACACGATGTACCACCCCCTGCTGTCACTCAAGTGCAGTACCAAAGGTGAAGGGGAAAACCCCATACCAACTACTGGCATGCCTGTTAATAGCAGGGTTTACTGCCAGCCCATTGGGTAGAATAGTAGCCAGGGTGTACCCCATTACACTCTCCCTCTGGTGGATTCCCAACAACCCTGCTTTGGTCCTAAATGTTTGGGTACCATCTCTGATGAAACCTCAACAAAAACACAATATCTTTTCACATGATCACCCATTACTATGCATGATATACATTTTCAATGGGAAAAACAGCACATGTCATGTATTCACTAAACACATTCAAAATGGCTGTAGGGTTTACTGCCAGTCCATTGGGTAGAATGGTAGCCAGGGGGGACATCGCTACAAATATAAAAGACAAAGTGTATAAAATATATTGATTATGTTTGATATACTGTATGTTTGTGCAAATCATTGATCTGGATATGTTTGAGTAATATTTTATGATATAACTCTCTGTCACTCTATTTAAATCAAGTATGTAAATTTGAGAGACTTCGAATGGTCTACACACAGGTGTAAATTAATCATGTCTCTTTCGATTGGATTCTGACACTATATATATCACGTAAGTGTAATTGGAATCCATCCCCTGATAAATCAGCCTTGTCTGAGGAAACACGTAGGGTCACGTGCTGCTGTGAGTAGCTGTGTGTAAAGATTTCCAATCACGACGCTGGAGAAGGAGGTTACACTCTGCCCTAGAGTGTCAAGAACTCTTTTCTCAGAAGGCTGTTTAACTACTGCTGGTTGCAAGAGGACTCCCTGAAGGGCAACACAAACTGAGAGGACTCTCGGGGAGGCTATCCCACGACGGATCGAGTGGAGCAGCGTCCTGGATAACATTTTGGGGCATGAGTTATCTCATACAACGCTTTAAATTCATGGTCGTTTGTGAGTTTTAAATTGCTATTGTCCAAGAATATTCCATTGTACTCAATGGTATTACACTAGGATCGGGCGCTTTTTCTTCTCTTTTTTTCTATTCATGTTACGTGAAGGGAGGTAGTTGTACCCATGAAGAAGGCTGCAAAATCCTAAAGATTCATCAAGATTAACCCATCGGGGTTACAGTGATAATGGACTATTTTTACGGTTTTTGGACTTTTTATTTCTTTTTTATCACATTTTTTACATATTGTATCAGCTTAGCAGCAGTATAATCTATATTAATACTTGTTTCTAGTCTTTGCTACTGCCAACGATTTATTGACATACTTTATCAGTTCAGTATATTTCATATCCATATTTGTTTCGTCTGTTACTGATAACAATTCATTGATTTATTTGTTATCTTTTTTGCTAATACTATTCATAACCTCCATAACACTGGGGAATAACTGGATATATTATAATACACTCCTAGGCCCAGCCTAAACAAAATATTTTGTGATATATATACATATATATATATATATGTAACGGGGTTTCCCCCACCCAATCGCAGATCACACGGTGTGGGGGCAGGAAACATACAAGGTTACTCAGGTGTGGTGCATTACCTGTTGGCTCACAGGAGGGCTGAGCTTCCGCCACGGGGAACCTGGGGTAATTATACTAGGGGTGATCACTTACAACATCTTCTCGGTACAGCGCCTCCACCTGCGATGGCTCCCACCAGAGGGGGAGTGGTTCCTCGCAGGACAATCACAATAATAATCACTTACACGACAGCATGTATATTAACTATATGACTTTACTAACACACATATCACACATTACATAACATCATAACCTTATCACCTCAGGCCCAATGTCTGGCGTTCCCACCCAGTGTCCTGTAATCCCCCACACCCAATGTCCCGTACTCCTACGGAGGTCGTGGGTGACTGCGCAGTCACTATGAACTAATAGGCCTGTTGGTGCACATATAATTCAGAGGTACCTTCCGAGCACTCCGATGCTCGGGCCTGCAACACTCTTCTCAAAGGGTCAGACGTGCGATGCATCCGTCTGATCCTATCCAGGTACTTCTCCAGGAACCCCAACGAGGGTCCCACCGTCTCACGGTAACAGCAACCGAATCACGGGAACAGCAACCGCCGCTATCCCTATCTATCCCTAACTAACCCTAACGTGACAGGAACCCTAACCTAGGGCCTGTCCCTGATGAACCGCAACCTGGGGTGGCTTGGGGAAATCTCCTAGGGCCTGCGGAGTAATAACCTGCCCCACTCCCTTAGCTACCCAAGTCCCTAATCCTCCCTAACATCTAGCTACTCGCTACTCCTAACAGCCTGCAGCAGACACACAGCTCTCACCGTCAGCCTGCAGACATTCACACACGCTGCACACACTGCGCCCAGCACATGCAGCAACAACACACAGCAACCATACATACATACATACACTGGAGAGGGAGAGTCTATCTGGGGCCTAAGGGGTTAAGCGTCTGCCTACTCCCCTAACGAGGCCCAGTCCTGACTCCCACTAACAACTGACTAACCTGAGTGACAGGGTCCCTTACTCTAGGGCATCCCTGGCAACACTCACTATATGGGATAACTAGAGCTATCTTGGGCCAAGGGGGTGCTGGCTAGTACAGGGGATCCCTCTCTCCCATACCCTACCTCCTTCCCTTGTCTGCCTCCTTGCTCTGCTTCTTCCTGACTGCCTAACGTGCTGCAACTGACAAAAACCCTGTCTGCACACAACATTGTTGCAACTCTGCAGCATGAGAATCTGCCAGCTCTATTGGCTTCAATGCTGCCTGTGACAAGGGTGAAAGTGCAGTCCCCAGAGGCTGCTGGGAATTGTAGTCCTTGGCAAAGCTCTTTTCTATGGGGACCGCGTGCGCGATCTTTACTGCGCATGGGCGAAGCTCGCGCCAAAACCAAGAGGGCGGTGCCCGCCGGGAGAAGTCGCCGTCCCCTTCCCCCACTGCCACAGGGGTAAGGCAGGGGGCAAAGGAAAATCAGGGGAACCGGGGGTGACCCCCTTACACTCTCCCCCTGGTGAAAATCCAACGCCCTCGCTTGGGGAACGACATACCTTGACATAAGTTTACACACTGAAAAATGGCATGGCATAATTGGTACACTTTCACACAATGAAAAATTACAGGGCATATCACACCAATTAATACCCGAGACTGTCTGAGACCATGTGTGGGGTGCCCCGAACTGAACATGTGGGGGTACCTCACTTTTGCGCCCGTGAGCCTCCCCCAGCAAAATCTCCTGTTGAGCACGCTCTGGGGAAACAGTCACTGGCTCTTCGCTACTTCCTCCCCCTGGTGGAAGGAGTAGCACAACGTCTTTTAAGCAGGCCTTTACCCGGTCATCCGCGGCTTGGATGCGGTAGACCAGGAGGCCAGGACCTTTCCCGCGGTCCACTACCTGAGGAATGGGGCGCTCCTTTTTGGGCTTAAAGGAGGCCAGTCTCCCTGGATCTCTCTCCACACAGTCTTTGTCCCCATATTTTTGTGAGGCTTCCACTGAGAAGCTAGCACGGGACAATGTCTCGGTTTCACCTGGCAGGGGGGAAAGAGTAGACACCTTACCCCTGCGGTGATTCACGGTGGCCAACAGGTCCTCGGGGACGCTGTCAGTTCCCACCTTGGCGGTATCGGGACCTGTCCCCAATTCTTCTGGGACAGTCCACTCACTGGCTCGAACTTCGGGAGCGTTGGATCCCAGTCCTGGGACCACTTGCGTCGGAGCCCACGGGCTCACACTCCGCTCAGGAACCGTAGCTTTGGCCTTCTTCACGGCCACCTCCATCGGAGTCGGTGGGGAACAAGGGGGTTCCTTACCACTCTGCTGGCTGACGATGGGCTTCCCTTCTTCCGGAAGGATCGACGGTAGACACTGGTCCACTCTCTTCTCTGGACAGCTACCTTCCAATGAGGACACCTCCACCAGGACGCAATGCAGAGGGGAGCCCTTCGCCCGGGCGACCAGACTTAAGGAGCCATCGTGCTCCGCGGTCACCTGGAGGCTCACCCCCAACACCCCTGGGGCAGTCGACTCACCCTTGTCGTCTGTAGGTACTGGTCCCAAGCCTAGGACCGATGGTACCTCTGTAGTAGGTCGGACTGACCATTGTAGGGCACACGGGCCCACAGCAGGGTCCGCAACATCGGGACACACTTCCTCTAGGGCACACGGGCCCACAGCAGGCTCTGCATTCGCCGAGATAGTGTGTTCATTGGTGTCACTAAAGTGGTCCGCCGGCAGGCGCATCACCACAAGTGACGGGTCGCTGGATTCACTAGAAGAAGGTGGGGGTATATACACCTTACCCTGTGATTCCTCTGTCTCACTGCTGGGGTGGTTCGCCGGTCGGCGCATCGCCACCGATGGGAATTCAACCTTGTCCGCTGGCAACATCACGATCGGATCCTCTGCCAACGTGTTGCTCGGCTCCAGGATGGGCTGATCCGGGTTCTGTGGTTCCTGCTCAGGAACCAGGTCTAGAAGGTTCACTTGGGCGCACTGGCCCTCCGAAATGTCTATGAGAAGGGTAGATGGGTTAGTTATACTGACCGGCTCTTCAGGCTGGGGCACAATAGGTTTTAAGAACCAGGCACCGCAATCTTCACATTGAGGCTCCCACGCCAATGCCGCTCTAGAACAGTCACATGTGGGGCTAAAATACTGTATGCTCAGTTCTCCATCCACGGTGCCGGTCTTGAAATCCAGCGGTAGCTGAAATAGGTCGGCTCCTTGGACATAAGCTTTTTGCAGGCATGTGCACATTAATGTAAGGGCTTTCACTCCTGTCGCGTGCCAGGCCACATATACATTGGGGTGTACTCCCTTACAGTCTGTTTCATCTCCCTTATCAGGAAACCAAGAGTCTATTTCATTTATGTCGGCCACAGTGCCCTCTTCCTCGGACTGTCCTGTAACCGCCAACGGCACGGGTTGCAGAGTCGGTAACCTGCAGCAGCCACATATGCGTCCCCAAGCCAATTTACAAAAGGAGCAGTCACCGTTGTTACAGAAACATTCCCGGCACCCATCCTCGTTTGCGTTTTCCAGCCGCCCTCTTATCAGGCACGTCAAAACAGCAAAGTTCATACTACCCGACGGACTCAACGATTCTATCATACACGGACACAACAATAAGGATACGGCCCCGGCCTTCGTCGGCCAGAGTCCATATGACGGCGAGCAATTTTCTTTGCCCCCAGTACTTTCTTTGATGGAGACAGCAGTTACGGGTGAAGGCTCACAGTGCTTGCTCCCCCTGGTGGAATCTGAAGGAGGGGCAGCACACTCTTTCATTGAGTGACTCTGGCTCGGCACAGAGTTATTCAGTTGGCGGGGGCGGGGCTTAGGATTTCCCGCCAAGCTCGGACAGTCTGCAACATTTTCCCGCGCGACCGGGAAATCAGCACGTGACTTCTTCATGGCGAACAAAAATAGCACAATTTAGAAAAAAATGAAAACAGGGCACCCCAGGTCACTCTCAGCAGCGCCTCCAAATGTAACGGGGTTTCCCCCACCCAATCGCAGATCACACGGTGTGGGGGCAGGAAACATACAAGGTTACTCAGGTGTGGTGCATTACCTGTTGGCTCACAGGAGGGCTTAGCTTCCGCCACGGGGAACCTGGGGTAATTATACTAGGGGTAATCACTTACAACATCTTCTCGGTACAGCGCCTCCACCTGCGATGGCTCCCACCAGAGGGGGAGTGGTTCCTCGCAGGACAATCACAATAATAATCACTTACACGACAGCATGTATATTAACTATATGACTTTACTAACACACATATCACACATTACATAACATCATAACCTTATCACCTCAGGCCCAATGTCTGGCGTTCCCACCCAGTGTCCTGTAATCCCCCACACCCAATGTCCCGTACTCCTACGGAGGTCGTGGGTGACTGCGCAGTCACTATGAACTAATAGGCCTGTTGGTGCACATATAATTCAGAGGTACCTTCCGAGCACTCCGATGCTCGGGCCTGCAACACTCTTCTCAAAGGGTCAGACGTGTGATGCATCCGTCTGATCCTATCCAGGTACTTCTCCAGGAACCCCAACGAGGGTCCCACCGTCTCACGGTAACAGCAACCGAATCACGGGAACAGCAACCGCCGCTATCCCTATCTATCCCTAACTAACCCTAACGTGACAGGAACCCTAACCTAGGGCCTGTCCCTGATGAACCGCAACCTGGGGTGGCTTGGGGAAATCTCCTAGGGCCTGCGGAGTAATAACCTGCCCCACTCCCTTAGCTACCCAAGTCCCTAATCCTCCCTAACATCTAGCTACTCGCTACTCCTGCAGCAGACACACAGCTCTCACCGTCAGCCTGCAGACATTCACACACGCTGCACACACTGCGCCCAGCACATGCAGCAACAACACACAGCAACCAATCCTACATACACCATACACTGGAGAGGGAGAGTCTATCTGGGGCCTAAGGGGTTAAGCGTCTGCCTACTCCCCTAACGAGGCCCAGTCCTGACTCCCACTAACAACTGACTAACCTGAGTGACAGGGTCCCTTACTCTAGGGCATCCCTGGCAACACTCACTATATGGGATAACTAGAGCTATCTTGGGCCAAGGGGGTGCTGGCTAGTACAGGGGATCCCTCTCTCCCGTACCCTACCTCCTTCCCTTGTCTGCCTCCTTGCTCTGCTTCTTCCTGACTGCCTAACGTGCTGCAACTGACAAAAACCCTGTCTGCACACAACATTGTTGCAACTCTGCAGCATGAGAATCTGCCAGCTCTATTGGCTTCAATGCTGCCTGTGACAAGGGTGAAAGTGCAGTCCCCAGAGGCTGCTGGGAATTGTAGTCCTTGGCAAAGCTCTTTTCTATGGGGACCGCGTGCGCGATCTTTACTGCGCATGGGCGAAGCTCGCGCCAAAACCAAGAGGGCGGTGCCCGCCGGGAGAAGTCGCCGTCCCCTTCCCCCACTGCCACAGGGGTAAGGCAGGAGGCAAAGGAAAATCAGGGGAACCGGGGGTGACCCCCTTACATATATATATGTATATGTGTGTGTGTGTGTGTGTGTGTGTGTGTGTGTGTGTGTGTGTGTGTGTGTGTGTTACGGCACAGTTATTGACGTGGTTGTACACAAGATCGTTTTTGAGGGAAAACTGACACACAGAAGAACACAACAGTAATGGCATCAATTAAAATGTTGACCTCCACAATAAATGTTATGCCCTCTCGTACAACTTTTAAAGACAGAAATTACATATTTAAGGATTGTAAAAAAAATCTTCTTTCAAAGACCCCTCATTTGAAGAACAATGGTTTAACACTCAATAAACTAAACCAGAATCACAAGACTACTCCCTGAGAAATCGAGAGAAGCTCTCACCAAGGCCAAACTCACTCCAAAACTCCTAAGCCCCGCCTCTGCCTCTCACAACAGAAAAATAGCTGCTTTCAATAGATTGGGTTGTCAGTTTAATTGCATGGATTGTGAGATTTTAATAGATGCGATTTGATCGATAGGAAACGTCTTTTAGAATACATTGAGTTTACAAAATGTATTTCACTACACATTGCCTTGTTAAATCACGTAATCTGACCAGAGCAATCGCGCAGATTCTATAATAAGCCCCATAGTGTCGTTTATTTTTCTTATTCCTCATTAAGTTGTAAAATGATGTACTGTAATGGGACCAGGTATGACAGCGATAATATTATCCCTTGGGTCAGATTTATTATAATCACTGTCCATTTTTTACCAATATTTTAGAATTACCACCATGTTATCCTTTTTTGCAAACTTTCTGTAAATTATGTATGATATATTTCAAATATTATTAATGATTACTGGTTTAACAAATGTGTCAAGATTTGCACTTCAGCTACTAAAAAGGCTTTGAAAACTCTGTTATGAAATACACTGCAAGCCCATCAAGTTTTAAAATAATTAGATAGCATTAAATCCTGCTAACATATTTTCTAGAACATTTCATGTTTCTTCAGACTTCATCCAAGTGTTTTTCAGTTTAATTGGTCTAACATTGCTACAATCTGAGAAAAATAACAATTTGAAAGGACTCAATAAAAAATAAATAAAATTAATTGTGAACATACAGTATAAAGTACTCAGAGAGGAAAACTCTAGAAAGCTTGTCTTATAATATGAATTGTTAGTCCAAATAAAAAAAGCTATCACCTACAGATGTAACTTTTGGTTCGGACCCTCTCTCTTTGTGGGTCATCCTGTCCCTTGCCGTGGAGTCCAAGTAACCAGACTTAATGGCCCATCAGCTTAACACAGTGGGGGGACTCGCTCTGTGTGAATCCTTCCGGGCTGCACCTGTCTGTAAGAGACGCGCACTAAGAGGGAGACTGAATTAGTCATTCTTCCAACGTGCCTCTAACAGGCAAGCGCACAGCTTTTATTTTAATAACACAGTATTGTAGTAGGGGATCTCTGGAGCTTAACCGCATTCATTTCAGGTCCGGGGACCCCCTGCTTTCTGAGTTACAGGCCCCATTATGGGGTGCCGATATCCGTGCCATGTTTAAATTCTCCCACGTCATGTGCTTTGTTTAAATCTCCCGGTCACGTGGGCCATGACGCGGGAGAATTTAAACATGGTAATTAAGGGGTTAACCCATCCTGCAACCCTCCCTGAAGGCCTAATCACCCTCCCTGGGGAACTACAGTACACCCTTTACCACCCCATTAAAACACCAATAACCTCTTCACCGCTAAGGTAATTAAGGGGTTGCTAGTATTTTAATTGTTGGACGTCAGCCCTTACATGTTCAAGCAGAAGAGGAGGAGGATGCCTTCAACCTGGCAGGGGTAAGTAAAACATTTATTACTTTAATGTGTTCTGTATTTTACTGTATTTGAATGGGCAAAAGTGGTAGTAGCCATATTTAGCTACTAGGGCTTTTGCCAATTCCTTTGTGGAGGGGGTGAGGGGGGGGGGGGTTGGTGAAGGGGGTAGTTGCCCCGTGTGGGTAGTGGGAGGGGTAAACCCCTTCATTACCTTAGTGGTAGTTATTTCAACCTTCCAGGTAGGCCTAACCACCCACCCTAGGGCAACTACCCCCTTCACCCACACCGTCTACCCCCAACAAACCAGGTAGTTCGTTTAACCCCTTCATTACCTTAGCAGCTAGCAGCTGCTTCATCCAGAACTCTTCCTGGAGTAACTTGGATTTAGGATTAAATCTTATTTAAAATAGATAGAGTGCCATGGCATAATAAAATTTTATTAAAACATTTAAAAAATAAATACTGTATGTGGACTTTCACTCACAAATGCCTCTCTTGTGTTTTGTGCATCTTAAATTCAAAGCTTTCAGCACATGGGTGATTCCTGTCCTTCCTCCTCTGGTTGCTTGTGTTCCTTGAGTTAGTGGGACCCGACAGAGTGTTCCCTCCCATCCTCTGGAGTCCAGTGGCTCTCCACTTGACCCCAAGTAGATGGAAACCAGGAACAGATTGAATGGATAGAACTGTACCTTCACCAGAATCGAAGTCCATGGTGCAGCTAGATTCTAACAAATACAGTTACTTGTGAGCACATTTGTATGTATGTATGTATGTATATATGTATGTATGTATGTATGTATGTACTGTATGTATGTTTTTATTTATATTGCGCCATTAATGTACACAGCGCTTCTCAACAGTAATACACGTGGCAATCATATAAAAAACAAATAATATAAATAACACATAAAGGGGAGAAGTGCTTCAAACATAAAAGTAACATTTAGGGAAAGGAGTCACTGCTCCAAAGAGCTTACAATCTTATTGGTTGGTAGGAATAACGTACAGAGACAGTAGGAGGGCATTCTGATAAGTGTATCTGTAAGGGGCCAAGGTTCATGTATGAGGTGCTAATTATCAGCCATGGAGCTACTGATATTTTTCCTTAAGCAGGTGTGTTTTGAGGTGAGTCTTAAAGTTGGATACAGAGGGTGCTAGTCGGATATTGAGGGAAGGGCATTCCAAAGGTCTGGGGCAGTCAGTGAGAAAGGTTTAAGGTGGGAGAGGACTATAGATACAAAAGGGGTAGAGAGAATACATCTTTGAGCAGAACGCAAGAGTCGGGATGGTGTATAGCGAGAAATTATGGCTGAGATGTAAGGAGGAGCAGAAGAGTATAAAGCTTTCAAAGTGAGGAGGAGAATTGAGTGTGTGATATGGGATTTGATAGGAAGCCAGGAGAGGGATTTCAGCAGGGGAGACGCTGAGACAGATTTCGGAAATAGTAGCGTGATTCTGGCAGCAGCGGTTGTATGTCGATCACTGCAAAACAACTACAGTGGCCTCTGCTGGTCAACCCAATGCGTTTCGCTGTTTGCTTCCCCCTTCCTCAGGTCCTTAACCCCTGTATAAAATAGCTTCAATAGAAATCCTGTATTGGTCTAAGGAATCCAGCAAGAAGTTGGTTAATTTCAGATATTGACAATTAACCAGACTCCACCTGACTGTTCAGACAGGTAGAAAAGCCTCCTGCTTGAACTTCAGGGGATCGCTCTAGCACAAGGGAGGAGTTTGCTGAAAGAGAGGGATCCCAGAGATCCAGCCTCTCTAATCCAGGACACAGCAGTCACTGGAACCCGCCAGAGGGTGCCCCCCCTCTCCCCCACAGACATGAACCCAGACCCAGACTGAGAGAAAGAGCCCCTATTAACAGGTACCTCTTTGGACTTTGGGTCAAAGGCTGGTAAGAGGTTGCTGACGCTCTGAATGGAATGAAGGTAGTGCACGCACTCAAACAAAAAGGGTGAAAGTGGGGTACTTAACCGCCGGTGCGCTGGTTCTGGGAAGCTCCTGATGTCCCAAATAGATCCAGTGAAGAAGAAGAATCAGGCACACAGTTTCCTTGGCACATTAAAACCCTTTTTCATTTGATGATTAAGACTGTGTGCCTGTTTCTTCTTCTTCACTGATGCTCTGATTGGCCTGTGGGGTGGGGTGACATCACAAACACGCCCTCACCCTACCAGCCTCCTCACAACGCGGACCGCAAGCCATCCTGCCTCACTCACACACTCCACCTGCTGCATATTCGTACCCGCCGCCATCCACCCTCTCCCCAACCCGCCGCCATCTGCCCCCGTTCCGCCACCCTCCGCAGTCACCGGCCTGTCCCACCACACCCCCTGTTCCACAGCATCAGAGCCCTTCCACCCGTCCTTGTTCCGTCACTCACCCCCACAGCCACAGGCCCTCCCGCCACTCCCCCCATCCCGCAGCATTGGAGCACCGCCCCGCCAACCCCCCCCCCCCGCAGCCACCGGCCAATCCCGACCCTCCCCCCGCAGCATCGGTGCACCTTTCACTGCCTGAGGGGTCATGATCCCGCCACACCCCCCCTGCAGCATCAGTGCACCTTTCACTGCACGAGGGGTCATGATAACGCCACCCTCCCCATCCTCCCCCCCCCGCAGCATCGATGCACCTTTCACTGCCCGAAGGGTCATGATCCTGACACCCCCCCGCAGCATCGGTACACCCTTCACTGCCCAAGGGGTTATGCACACCCAATGGTAGTGACTATTGCAGAATATTTGACCATATTCAGGGATTGTCGCAGTGCACCATGCTGCAAAAATCTAAGGGATATGCACAAAGCAATCGGAGAGGATCGCATATGCTTCATTTGCAGGCAAATGTGCATTCACAATACCAGTGTATATAGAGGGGTAGTTATATATGTACTAACTCATATACCAGATGTTGGATATTTTAGATATGTATTGGGAGGGGTTAGGGTATTTTAGATATGTATTGGGAGGGTTGGACTGAGGGGTGCTCCATGGGACGCAGGGGGGACCAGAGCTGTCAACTGGGGGGGAATCGGAACTGTGAAGGGGAGGAGGGATCGGAACTGTGAAGGGGGAGAATCGGAATCAGAACTGTGAAAGGGGGGGAAATGGAGCTGTGAAGGGGAGGGATCGAAGCTGTGGAGGGGGGGATGGAGCTGTGAAGGGGGGCATTCATGCGAAGGGGGGGCAGATTTATGTGAATGGGGACAAAGACCGAGGGGAAGGGGGAGAGAGAGGTGAAGGTGGAGAGAGAGGTGAAGGGGGAGAGAGAGGGGAAGGGGGCGAGAGGAAGGGGGAGAGAGAGAGGGGAATGGGGAGAAGAGACAAAGGGGGAGCAGGAAAATTAAAGCCCGGGCAACGCCGGGTATATCAGCTAGTTTATATATATATATATATATATATATATGTGTATATATATATATATATATATATATATATATATATAATTTAAATATTACTTGTGAGCACATTCACATGTCTTAGACAGGTCTGCAACACTGCTTTTTGACATTATCACCTAGCATACAGTGCTTCCACTGCAGCAAGGGATTCTGGGAAATGACATGCAAATGAGCACACAGTACCACCATTTGTCTCAAAACCCTTATTATATGGAACCCATAAGCCAATGCTTGCTGTTTTAAACATAGCTTGGGATGAGATGCAAAGCCAGTGAACCCACTCACAGACAGACATGTTTCAACCTTTTGGGTCTCATCAGTGTGAGGTTGGTTGTACTGGCTTTGCAATTTAAGACTTGGGTAGGTTTTCACCACACATTATTTAGGTTATGGTGGGTGAAAACATGACTAAAAACCCTCCACCGGATAGCATATACAGTAGCATATAAAATATTCACATGTCTTAGACAGGTCTGCAATTCTGCTTTTCGCCATTATCACCCAGCATACAGTGCTTCCACTGCAGCAAAGTATATATATATATATATATATATATATTTATATATATGTATATATGTATATATATATATATATATATATATGTATATATATATATATATATATATATATATATATATATATATATATATATATATATTTAGAGCAAATGGAAATACTATATATATATGGGGAAAGGCGGGGTTGCAGACCTGCCTAAGACATGCAGATGAGCATACAGCTATATTTGCATATATATATATATATCAGGTGCTCAGATATACAGTGGGGTTAAATATATTCTTAAAGATGCAGCCACAATTAACACGAAAACCTAGATATCTATGATATAAAATGCATTCGGCACAATAAGAAAAAAATGCCCTTATTGAAAAAATCCTGTTAGGAGAGTGACTGATATGGTGCAGTTTGTTGATTGTAGATCAGATAATGTCTTGAACTTGTTGCAATGAGCAATAGAAAATGTCAGTGTAACCTGAACACAGAAAAATATTGTTCAGAGAAAAAAGTTATAGCAAACAAAGTTGCATTCAAATCGTAGATACAAAATTGCGTTGGAGTGTGTCTATTGTTATTTCTTTGCTTCCATGCCTCACTTGTCAGTGACCTCTAAATTTGAGTCCAACAGTATATACAGTTTGTGGAGTGGTTGTACGTGTATTTTAGTTGGAGACAATATGATCAGTACCTCGGGCTGTAGACTGCTCGGGATCCCAGATAGTGGTTGGGAGTTCACGCTGATAAGACTGATCACCTCCAGTCAATTCTGCCTATTGATCTTGGCACTTCAGCGCCTCAGCTTCTTTGCCAAGTCGTCCGTTAACAATGCGCCTCGTCTCTGTGTCTCTCTGCCGGACCGCTAAACAGAAGACTTGTCCAATCTGCCCGGTGGTTTCGCCACACACTGCACCTCTCGCTCCGACCAGCAGCTGGAAGTACGTCACAGCCCCAACTACTGTAGGAACCTCAACCTCAGTGTGCACAGACAGGCGCGCAGGTTTCACCACACACAACGCCTCTCGTTCCGACCAGTATTTAGATACACATCACCGCACCAACTCGGAGCCTCGAATACACGTTATTCTATTCGCACTGAGATCGAGGCTCTGAGTTGGTCTTCAGTTTTGCCATATCTTGCATTAGGTTTTAAAACCGTAGATCCTTCCTCTCTACCATTTGTATTGGGATGCAAGTCAAAGGCCAGACAGATTTCCTACCTGATGGCCAGGTTCTTTTCACACTAATCTCTCGAACCCTAAAATGTACTAGATACACAAAAACCGGAAGGTGTGCTCAGCGAGTAGAGGCACTGATTATGAAAACAATTACATTACCTTGCATTGTCATCTACTTGTGCCCATGGGCAAGTCACTTTCTCTACCCATGCTCCAGGCGCCAAAATTCGATAAGAAGCTTTCTGGGGCAGGAACGTACTGTGCCTGCAAAATTCTATGTACAGCGCTGCATACACTGTCAGCAATATATAAGAGAACAAATATTGTTTAAAGCATATTTGCATCCATATTATATTTTAGATTTAATGTACGTTATTGTGATACCTTGTTAACGAACCCAAATTAGGGTTCTTCATAGTTGAAATTATAGTGTACACTTTAAAAAAAATAGGTTTCTTCTTCAAGTGTACTTATCTCAGTAGAAACCTATGATTTGAAGTAATGCACACCATAACTTCATCTATGCCAAACCCTATTGTTGGTCACCTAACAAGTACCACAATCTACAATTAATCTGCATTTCTTCAGGACCGATACGGCTGCTGGAACCTACAGTATAAAAAAGTATAAATAGACCATTCATTTAAATCAGTGTCCTCACTGATCCTGTAATGTCATCAAGGGAAAACAAATACAGTAAACCATCCCATCACGGAAATTAGATTATAAACATTTTTAAACAGCGATACATTTTTTCATTACAGCTCCAGCTATACATTTTCTCATTACAGCTCCAGTATAATGTGACTGAATCTTAGAAACCTGGGAAGACACTGCTTTTCAGCACTAGAGAAGAGCTCAGCTCCATTTAAATCAATTAAGTTTTCACAGCATATGTAATTCAATTTTGGACTATGCATGGGACAAAACAGCTGTAGGGTGTACCCACATAATGTGCGTGGTTTCATTCAGTGACATTACATGGCTAGAGGGCACAAACTGAAATAAACTGTATAATCCATGACTGCGTCTGTGGAATTTTAAGACGGCTTTCCAAATTCTAAAGTCTTTTTTAAATGTATCCAGAATTACAATCCGATACGGTTGTGACCCTTTTATGCCAATCATTTTTCTGATCTGACCACTTTGGAAAACAGATGAAGAGCCCTAGTTTTTCAGCCTTGTCCAATTCTGGGGCAGGGTGCTCACCACCAAGCCAAAAGGTAAAATCTATTGAAGCAATGATCTGTGCTGCTTATCCCTTAAAAAAAAAATAATACTACCCAAACTGGGGTTCCCACGTATCTGCTGAACACAATCTGGCCTCCAAGATCAGACTAATGTTTGTAACTAAAAACTATGCCATCATCAGGAAATGGCATCACAGCTTCCTACAGGGTGGTCCCAGAGGCTATATTGATTTTTATACATTTACTGGCACACAAATTGTGAATATCTCAGGAACAGGTTAGATGTTGTTGGATAATGAATCAGTTCAGGTATAAAAAAATGGAATGAGTGCTTTAAGAGTGAAGTCATACTTTTAAGCTTGGGGACCATTCTCTTAAGTGAAGACATTTTTAATTATCATTCCAAATTTGAAATATTGTTGTTTTTATGTGTAAAGCTGTGTTTATTGTTTTATAACACTACATGCAAAATTCTCAGCTTTTTGATGTGATTTTTTACAGTACATAGCAATACAATAGTACCAGATGTACTTTCTCAAAGGCTATTATCAGTGTTACGTGGTGCCTACATATGTTTAAAAATAGCTCATAAATATGCATTCTCAAGGCCAGAAAAGTTTTCTTAAGTTTATTCTCAGTAAAAAAAAATTATGTTCTTAAATGTTTTTCGTTTTCTTTTCATATGGCAAAGTGACACAAATGTCAGACTTCTCCACAGAACATAATTTTCATTAATTTCTGTGAATGCAATATTTATAAGATATATGCAAATATATAAATCTATAAAAATCAATCTCACAAGTGGAAGCATTCTTATTTTCTTTCCTTGTTTCCGAATGACAAATGTTTGTTGCTCATGATTTGAATACTAGGAAATAACTGTTAAATAATAATCTTTTAATGCTATTTGGTATGATGGATCAATGTAAAAAGCTCTCTGATTGTGATGTACAGAAGAAGTAGTTAGACTTACTGTCTACGTGACTGCGAGAAACAAAGTTTAAATCCTTAGCATTTATTTGCGTTTTGCAGATGCAGCAGCCATGACTGAACCATGGCAGCAAAAATGGAGTTTAACTTCTGTCCTAACTACAGAAACAAAGTGCTACAGCTGTGCAGTAATTAAGGGTGGCGCTAGTGTGTGTCTTTAATCTAAATGCAATGTAACACATCCCTTATTCCCATTTATTTCAT
Organism: Ascaphus truei; assembly: GCF_040206685.1. Classification (NCBI taxonomy): domain Eukaryota; kingdom Metazoa; phylum Chordata; class Amphibia; order Anura; family Ascaphidae; genus Ascaphus; species Ascaphus truei. The sequence continues at coordinate 167,812,257 of NC_134483.1, read as the reverse complement.
ATGATATATGATATGCCCTTCATATCAATGTAACCCACCACTTGTTCCCATAAAAACTTCAGATGACTAAAAAGAATTTTTAAATAATTACTTTTTTTAATTAGAGTACAGTTAATGACAGTTTAGAGATAAATAACAAATACTTTCTCCAATCTTCTTACAAAAACACAATCTTCAACTGACATCTTCTTTGGGCTGGTTCTTGTACTACTTTACCTGTAAAATAATTGTGAGAATGTTATTTAATAATAATCGAGAAGAAATAGATGCATGAATTACACTGTGTGGAATGAGTACTACTGATAAACTTTATGGAACACATATACATGTCATAAAAATTCTGGGCATGCATGTTCTGTGGATCCAGGTTGAAATACATATGCATGTCATATAATTTCTCCGCATGCGTGTTCTATGGAACATGGTTGAAACGCATATGGGTGTCATTGAATGTCTACATATGCGAACTGTATGTAAGAACTGTATTTATTTATAAAATGTTTAACCAGGAATTATTACATTGAGAGTTGCCTCTCGTTTACAAGTATGTCATGGGCACAGTTATGATAACAATACAATGTTACATTATGGGCTTATGTAACATTTTAAATTGTGTTAGGAGAGGTAATATAGACCTGTTGTGTTAGAATGAGCTTAAAATCTATACGGCAGGATGAGTTGAAGCATTTGGTACAGGGGATGAGAGAGCTGGTAAGTTTCATATTGCAATAGAGCAGCTGGAACATTACCAAACAAAAGCAAACAGCACCAAATGGCTCACACCTTTTGGCTGCACCAAAGACTATCCGCCTTTGGGGCACTGCAGATGAAGGCTGAATGGGTTCAGAATGAATGCAACTGTGGTTTGAGAGTCCTTTGTCCTCCTCTGTCATTAACATTCCAGTGGGTGGGGTATGGAACCCCTGTGCAGTACAAGTATTGACAATTGAATGGAATACTTACATTACCTTCATTATCCATTATTGCTAGGTGATGTACTGTAGGATGTTTCCTACATGAACATGGTGTTGATGTTGATCAGGCTGCCAAGCCGGCAAAAAAAAAAGGATGAAAAAGAGGATTAAACAATGACTAAAATAATGCAAAGATTTCTGCTAAATCGTCTTCAACCGCCATCTTCTTCTTGCTGTCTCTTTTACAGGTTCAAATGCAAAGTACAGTAATGATGAGATTGGTATTTAGAGAAGAAAAATATCCGTGAATTACATTACCTTACAGTATCGCTGTATGTGTTTCCTACACGAACATGGTATTGATGTTCCTCAGCCTGCCAAACAAGGATGAAAAAAAGGATTATACAATGACTAAAATAAATTACTATTAAAGACAGTTGAAAAAATGGTATTATTCAATAAATTAATGTTTCAGTCATCAGTTTCAATCACTGATAAGTCCAGCCCACAGTCCTCTGATGCCGTAAAGGTGCATAGATTGTGTCTTTCACAGTCTTGAATTGTGCAGCAGTATATTTGTACTGCTTCCCCAGTTCTTCTAAAATAACACAGAGATTTAAAGTCACGTGATGTTAAAATATTAGCTGGGCAAAACAACTCTGCAGTCCCCTGCTGGTTTTTACATATCTTTCCAAAGTTTCTGCTGGTATTATGTAAAGCTGGATGTCATCTACTGTATCCACACAGATCATTTCGGATCTTGACTTCCGTAGTGCTGCAGGTGTGCGTTGGGAAGCCACTTACCTGAAGGTCTTTTCCTGTATCACTGGGGCTCATAGCCACAATTTCCTCATCATGCGATGTTGGATAACATCTGGGTTTATCATGGAGACCCAAGGGGGTAGAAGGGAGAGGTTTCCTCCACATGGCTTGCTCTCTCCTGCTGCTGTGGGCATATAATAGAACATAGACTTGCAATGTGCCTTACCATTCCCGCCACGTCTCTCGCCATTTTGTCAATCCTTTTTAAAAGTATGTACATTTTTCCTTCCATTATGTTCCATCTCTGCTTCAGATGCGGTGGAAGGTCCTGATCAATGGCAGGTCTGGCCACAGTACACGCGTCTTGTACACGGGGTTCATAATTGTACATTACATATCCACTTGACATTGACAAGCTACGTCTCACCAAGTCACCAGTTACAGCTGTGCTGGAGCTCTGTACTTTGTGGGATGATGGTCCATGCTCATTTTGGCAAGGTGAGCAGGGTCCGAGTTGGGCTGAGCAGGGTCTGGATCTGGGAGCTATGGGAATAGGGGTACAGATACCTGGTGCAGAAGCATCAAAATTCAATATTAAAGCTCGGCTAATACGGTACAGATACCTCTACATCAAAATATTGAATATACCCCATAGTACAGCAGTCAAATGAAGCTGAAGGATCTATTTGTGTGTGTGTGTGTGTGTGTGTGTGTGTGTGTGTGTGTGTGTGTGTGTGTGTGTGTGTGTGTGTGTGTGTGTGTGTGTGTGTGTGTGTGTGTGTGTGTGTGTGTGTGTGTAACGGAGTGCTGCTGAGCGTTACCAAATGTATACAACAAAAAACAGAAAAGCCCAATGTTACATCCAATGTGACAAAAATACACTGTGACATATTTATATACTGTATTCTCTTGAATATGGGTCATTTAGTTAAACCCTTTGGCCAAAGCGTTATAAGCCGGCAAGCCACATCAAGGTATAACCAATGTCTGTGTATTTTTGTCATATTGGATGTAGCATTGGGCTTTTCTGTCTTTTGTAATATTAAAATGTATAGTTCTTTTAAACAAAACAATTTTCATATTATATATTTTTTTATTTTTCCATATACATACTGTATTTTAGTAACAGCTGACATGTATCGACCTCAGCTGGGGTGTGAACATCTTGATCATATTTGACTATTGGTTAACAAAAGGTGAGATAATCGTTCTCTCTTTTAACAATGTATGCAATCAGTGTTAAGCAGATATCCCGTTGCCTACATCATGCCTAGCCCTAGCTCAGGAGCCCTAAGCAGAGATGCTCAGTGGGAATAGCACATGAATGATTCATGCATAGCTTAGTGTATTGCTACAAATACAGTATCAATTGCTATATTATTATTATTATTATTATAGCAATATTTATTTAACAATTTATCCATTAGTGAGGCATTAGTGTTGAGTAGAAATCCTATTGATTACGTTTCAGTTTTATTATTGTATATATTTTATTGCAGTTTTTATTCAAGTGAAACTTTCTCAATTAAATCTTTTATTTAACTTATACAGTAATGTTTTCTTTTTGATGTCTCTCTTTTAAATGTTTACAAGTATAATAATGTATTGTTTTAAGATTCGGGAGCAGCAGAGAAGTATCAATCACAGTTGCGGTGTGAACATCTTAATCATTGGTTAAGAAAAGGCTGGTAGATCAGTGAGATAATAGTTCTCGCTTTTAACAATATATCCAATAAGTGAGACATTAGTTTTGAGCAGAAATTCTGTCGCCTATGTCACACCTCGTTTAGCCCTAAGCAAAGACACTCAGGGCCTTATTCAGAAAGCCTCGATAAGGCCCTTATCGAGCACTTATCGACCAAAATGGCTACTCGTATTCAGATAGCCTCGATAAGTGCCCGATAACGGCCTGTATCGACGCAAAATTTTATCTCCATCCGAAATTCGCTGACTGAGCAGCGATCAGCCCCTTACCGACCATTTTCGGATGGTTGATAAACTCGCGCGATTCAGAGACCCGCGAGTCTGGTGTCGCGGCCTATGCAGCCCATCGCAGCCCTAAAAAACGATTTTCTCCCCAAATCCAATTCACCACAAAATTGTTGGTCAATTGGTGGGGAGATGGGTAGATGAGCTGCGATATGTCGGGACTTAGAAAAAATCAGGCCCCTTTCCTGCCTCGGATTGATGACGGGGGTCTCCGGAGCTGATAGCCATTAATAGCAGCTCCGGACCCCCCCAGCAGCATCCGAGGCAGGAAACATGCCTGTACAGCAACTTCATTACCTTAGCAGCTAACCGCTAAGGCAATGAAGGGGTTAAACACCCATGCCAGGCTTACTGTAAGAAACATACAAAACAATACAATACTGTGGCTAGCGGGGGTGGGTGAAGGGGGAATTTGGCCCTTAGTGGCTGTTTAGGCATTGCGGGGGGGGTTGCGGGTGGAGTTAACCCCTTCCTTACCTTAGCGGTTAATACCGCTAAGGTAATAAAGGCGTTAACCCAACCGCTACCCACCCGCAAGGTCTAAACACCCATCCTTAGGGCTAATACCCCCTTCACCCACCCGTCAGGCCTAAGCACCCACCCCAGACTGACTATACCCACCCTATACCCATTGAGTAGTATAGTGGTACATCATACCCATATAATAATAATATGGGCATAATAAGCCTCTATAGCACTCAATGGGCACCCTAATAAAAATACAGTAATACATAAGACACACAATAATAAAAGCCAACTAAACTACCAAAAAACACACTTCACTAAATACAAACAGTAGCCAGCTAATCCTATCAATATAATCAATAGCAACATCAACATTGAATTAATTAAACCATTAACCAATTTAAACAATTAATTTCGAAAGCAACTCAAAATGAATAGTAACACTAACCAATGTAAACAATGAATTAATCCAACATTAATGAATGTAACCATTAAAAGACAAATAAATACATTAAAACAATCTCTGAAGTATCCATAAAACACATGAGCTAACATAATATAACATTAAGTACAAGCGAACACCAATCGCAAAGCTTTAATTACATTAACCATAAACAAACAATCACATCCACATCATTAACTGCAATAACAAGCGAGAAATGCCCCCCAAATATTGGCATAACAATGTATTAATCTGTACCCTAAAGAGGTACAGATTAATATATTACCAGTCAATGTGCCTCCCCCCAAAAATAAAAAAACACATCCAAAAAATAAACCTGGAAAAAGAGACATTTACAAACATTGAATATCTTACTTACCATTAGAAGTGGTGGCCCTCCGACTCCCGGGGTAACAGGAAGCTCACGTACCTTGAAGGCCTCCAACAGCATCCGATGACATCCGCCATGAAGATCCTGCTCAGGTACCGCAATCGTCTTTTTTCTTTCTTGACTCACCATCTTCTATCTTCATCTGTAACCATTTCTTCTTCTTTATCTTCTTTCTTCATCTGTCAATCCAAAAAAACCCATGTTAAATCCCAGCCGATGCTGTCTCATCGGCTTCTTGGGCTCAAATGAGGCGTCACGGCCTTAAATAGGGCTTGTGATGTCACATTTAGCCTCAAAATGGTTAACAGCCACCTGATTGGCTGTTAAAACCATGTTCCGACTTTTTTTTTTTACATGACGTCACTTAAAGGGAATGATGCCAGCCAATCAGAATGGCTGTGCTTCATTTACCTTTAACATGACGTCGGTAAATCCAAGATGGCCGCTGTGTCACAAGGTATTTCAGCCAATCAGCGTGTGGAATTGGTTCCCACGATCTGATTGGCTGAAATACCTTGTGACACAGCGGCCATCTTGGATTTACCGACGTCATGTTAAAGGTAAATGAAGCACAGCCATTCTGATTGGCTGGCATCATTCCCTTTAAGTGACGTCATGTAAAAAAATAAAAATAAAGTCGGAACATGGTTTTAACAGCCAATCAGGTGGCTGTTAACCATTTTGAGGCTAAATGTGACGTTACAAGCCCTATTTAAGGCTGTGACGCCTCATTTGAGCCCAAGAAGCCGACGAGACAGCATCGGCTGGGATTTAACATGGGGTTTTTTGGATTGACAGATGAAGAAAGAAGATAAAGAAGAACAAGAAATGGTTACAGATGAAGATAGAAGACGGTGAGTAAAGAAAGAAAAAAGAAGATTGCGGTACCTGAGCAGGATCTTCATGGCGGATGTCATCGGATGCTGTTGGAGGCCTTCAAGGTACGTGAGCTTCCTGTTACCCCGGGAGTCGGAGGGCTACCGCTTCTAATGGTAAGTAAGATATTCAATGTTTGTAAATGTCTCTTTTTCCAGGTTTATTTTTTGGATGTGTTTTTTTATTTTTTGGGGGAGGCACATTGACTGGTAATATATTAATCTGTACTTCTTTAGGGTACAGATTAATACATTATTATGCCAATATTTGGGGGGTATTTCTCGCTTGTTATTGCAGTTAATGATGTGGATGTGATTGTTTATGGTTAATGTAATAAAAGCTTTGCGATTGGTGAGAAAGAAAATTGCACAGAAGCGCACAAGAGATGGAGTTAATAACAGTATTTTAATAAAACACACACATAAATAGCTGAGAGGATCCAACCCCTTCTCAGCTCAAGAAGTAAAATGCCCAGAAAATAAAACCATACATATGGTCTCTTAACATAAAATGTCTAGGGAAAATACATCACATACAACAAAAGACAATCAGTGTAAAAAACAAAGAAAGTACTAACAGCCCAAGGGGATTTAAATGAAAACCGCCATAGAGGACTATATAGCCGCTGACAGGGGGAGACGAACACTTACACTAAGGCAAAGGTGGGGGTCCACAGATGACCGCACAGGATCCGGATCGCGGCACCAGGGAAGATGAAATAGCCACCACTTGAGCCTCAGGCAGGCTCCGTCTCAGCCTCTCAGCAAACACGCGCAGGATGACCTGTCGGGACCTCTACGCGTTTCGCACCACGTGCTTCGTCAGGAGGTCACGTACAGCGTCATCCGCGCGTATTTATGGAAGGAAGGGAGTTAGTAAGGACAGCCCCCTCAGACGCCTGTTTTCCAAATAATCAATTTTATCTCTTAAATTTTTTTTATTTTTTCTCATCATTATGCCCTTTTCATGTTTTTTCAGTTTTCCCACCATATCTTCCACCAGTTTCGGCAGCCCATCTAGTGTTGGTAAACTGATAATGTCTGTCTTAACTTTATCGATTTTGACGGACAATTCTTGTAGTTCTTTTTTCCTCTCTCCCATAAGGAGTTTCATGAGGTTAGTAGAACTAATTTCAAGAATTTCTTCCCAAATGGCTAAGAAAGCTGGGTTTTCATTGCCATATGTGGGTTTAATTAGCAGTCGCAGACCTCTAGGGATCCTTTTGTGTTTAATATATTCCTCAAAGGATACAAGCTCCCAGAATGCTTTAGTTTCTTGCTCTAGCAATCTAGTGAGAGAAAGTACTAGTGAGGGTAAGTCAGTGGAATCATCTTCCAAATTGACATTATCACTGAACATTTGACCTACTAATGCACTTCTATTTTTTCTATTATCTAAACTAGACAATAGTGAAGTGGTGAAATTAGGAAGCTCAGCCATCTTGTAAATATAGCAAAACTAATATACAATAAAAACCTTAATAAAAAACCTTAGATAAAAAGTCTCTCAAAAAAGGAAAACATACATTAATACAGATGATACTATATATAAATGAAGTAAAAAACAGTCTTATCTATGCAGCTGAAATCCAGGGGAGAGAAAGAAAGCCAATGTCCCAAGTCCAAACAAATGAATCTGGAAACAGTTCTTTTTCTTGAAAACAGGAATAGGATATTCAGCGCTCATGCTGCAGAAGTTATTGTAGGAAAAATCCCTGTGCTGCACGTGCATGGAGCGTCTCCCCAGAGGCTCCCACTTCAGAGGTGATCCCCCCTCAAAAGGGGGGAGGACACCCTGAGAAACAGAGAAAGAAAATTGCACAGAAGCGCACAAGAGATGGAGTTAATAACAGTATTTTAATAAAACACACACATAAATAGCTGAGAGGATCCAACCCCTTCTCAGCTCAAGAAGTAAAATGCCCAGAAAATAAAACCATACATATGGTCTCTTAACATAAAATGTCTAGGGAAAATACATCACATACAACAAAAGACAATCAGTGTAAAAAAACAAAGAAAGTACTAACAGCCCAAGGAGACTTAAATGAAAACTGCCATAGAGGACTATATAGCCGCTGACAGGGGGAGACGAACCCTTACACTAAGGCAAAGGTGGGGGTCCACAGATGACCGCACAGGATCCGGATCGCGGCACCAGGGAAGATGAAATAGCCACCACTTGAGCCTCAGGCAGGCTCCGTCTCAGCCTCTCAGCAAACACGCGCAGGATGACCTGTCGTGACCTCTACGCGTTTCGCACCACGTGCTTCGTCAGGAGGTCACGTACAGCGTCATCCGCGCGTATTTATGGAAGGAAGGGAGTTAGTAAGGACAGCCCCCTCAGACGCCAAGTCTAACGCCCTTAGATTGGCAGCTAAATACTTAAAGTGATGCTACCTCTTTCCCTGACAGTGTCACATGTTGCGATAGTCACGTGATACAGGTCTACCAGAGTGAATACAAAACGGGAACTGTAACACAGCAACAGCAGCACTGCCAGAGACCATTACTAAGTATAAAGACAAGAAATACACAAATACCAATTTATATATTAATTAAACATAATAAATGTACATATGAAAAGATTTATATAATCCTAATACAAATATTATAAAAATGAGAGATTAATTTCATTTTAATAAAAAGAAGAAAAAAGAAAATAAACATAATTTATCTTAAAAAAGGTTTAAGTTCAATGAGTTCATTAAAACCAATAGGATGTCTAGTTTGCATTTCATAAATCCAATACTGTTCACGTTTCACTAAATGATTTTCTCTATCTCCTTGTCTGCTGTTCATTTGTATATGTTCAAGCCCTTTAAATGTAATACAAGCGGGGTCATTATTGTGTATCTCTTTGAAGTGTTTTAGTAGCGGGGTAAGCGGCATACCTTTAGCCAGAGTTTTAGGTATGTTTTTTACGTTTCTCAGATGTTCTAACATACGCATTTTTAGTGGCCGTTTTGTCTTGCCAATGTATTGTAAATTACAATTACACTGCAGGACATACACCACATGCGTAGTCTGACAATTAATAAAACTGTTGATATTATACATCCTTTTAGTAGCACAGGACGTGACAGTTGTTCCTTTACAGATATGGTTGCACGCCTTGCACTTCCCGCATTTATACATGCCTTTAATGCCTAAGTGATCTTTAATGTCACCAGATACAACAGTTTTCCTGGTTATTTGGCTAGGGGCCAACATATTTTTTAGATTTGGCGCACGTTTGAACACTACCCCTGGTTGTGAGTTTAACTGAGGGCCCAATACAGGGTCCATTTTCAGTATCCCCCAATGTTTTTTTAGGATCTTTCTGACCCCATGATGCATGTCACTGAACTGAGTTATAAAAGCAGGAATTTTTGTATTTTTGCCCTTAACCTTTTTGTTTTTCTTATATTGTGTCAGTGACTTCCTCGGTATTTTCTCCAGTTTCTTTATAGAGGAATCTATCAGTTCCTCATTATAATTCTTGTCAAGAAACCTTTTTTTGAGGAACTGGGATTGTTTATCAAAATCCTCAATTTTGGAGTTGTTTCTCTTCAGTCTAAGAAACTGGTTGAAGGGGATATTTTGGACCCATCTTTTATCATGACAGCTAAAGGGGTCAAGGTAAGAGTTAACATTTGTTGCCTTGAAAAATGTTTTTGTTTGAACAGTATTGGATTCAATATATATTTCCAGATCAAGGAAATTTATGCTGACTGAGCTGTTAACACCACTAAATTTTAGGTTACAGTCATTCGCATTAAGTTGATCAACAAATAGAAGATATGATTCCTCAGAACCCTCCCACACAATAATAATGTCATCGATATATCTCCTCCACAGCTTAAGCTGTGGAGGAGGACATCGAAAAACCTCAAGCGACTCCCACAGTCCCATATACAGATTAGCAAACGATGGGGCAAAAGTGGTCCCCATCGCCGTCCCCAAGATTTGTAAAAAATAAAGGGATTCAAACATAAAATAATTGTGACCCAAAATAAAATTAATGGATGTTAGAATAAATTCTATTTGTGTGATCGGTAGTGTTTGTGGTGTCAGGAGAAAGTGCCTAATTGCCTCTAATCCTCTTTGATGGGGAATGCTGGTATATAGGGCTTGCACATCTAAAGTGGCTAATCTACATCTATCATTCCAAACAAAATTATCCAAAACCTGTAAAACCATAGTGGTGTCTTTTAAGTGAGACGGTAGTGATGTGACAAGTGGTTGTAGGTAAAAGTCAATATAAGTGGATAAATTAGACGTGATAGAATCAATCCCTGAAATTATAGGGCGTCCAGGTGGTGAAGTGAGGGACTTGTGAATCTTGGGGATATAATAAAAAATGGGAACTGTGGGTGTCTTAATAAACATATACTCATATTCTGCCTTTGACAGGATCCCAATAGCAAACGCCTCAGTTAGATGCTTTTTAATGAGGCCTGAGTATTCCCCTGTGTGGTCCTTTTTTAAGGGGACATAAGTGATTCTGTCTCCCAAAATGCGATATGCCTCCTTAAAATAGTCCTCTTTATTCAGGAGGACTATTCCACCCCCTTTGTCCGCTGATCTCAACACTATATCTTGGTTGGCTTTCAAGGTATTAATGCTTTTATATTCCTCCCAAGTTAGATTGGAATGGTGTTTAGAGGATCTCTTTTTACACATTTCTTTAAAATCTCTCTCCACCAATTTTCCAAACATTTCGATATTGGGTCCTCTGGAGGTGTATGGATAGAAAACTGAATTGGGCTTAAATCCCGAATGTAGATAGCTTCTAGAGTTAACAAAATCTGGATCGCTTTCTCTTAAAAGAGATTCTAGATCTTCAATTAGTGCCTCTTCCTCAATATTGAACTCATTCGGCGTGTTTATTTGAGTGCTAGCTGCTGTGTTGTTAGAGCTACTGAAATGACGCTGTAGAGTCATTTTCCTCAAATATTTTTGGAGGTCTATGTATAGATCGAATTCTTTTGCATCCCTTGTAGGTGCAAACGTGAACCCTTTCTTTAGCACCTGAAAGAGATGCTGGTCTATTGTAAGCGAGGATAAATTGAATATCCCACTTGAGATCAGTGTTAATGACTCAGGGATCCCCTCTTTGTGGGTGGGCTTTCTCCCTCCTCTCTTACCTCGTCTGAGTATCCCCTTTTGCGGTTCACTTTTATCATGGGGTTTGAGGGAGGGTTGTCTAGATCCCAGCTCGGTCTTTTGAGCTTGTTTTTGGATGTTTTCTGAAAAAAACAATTGTCATCATTATCGCTTACACTACCTTGACCTCTCAACTTAGAGAATTTATTGGAAACCGGGATATCAAATTCTATACGTTTCTCTTCCTTAGGAGCATACTGTTCTCTCCTTGGATGTTTGTATTTATGTTTGATATCATTTGGCTTCCCATTTTTGCCCACTGTTGACCAATTATCACTATGGCTTCTCTCTTTAGGTCTGTTTTGCTTATGAGGCCTTTCCTTAGAGTGATCTTTCTTATTCACATAGTGTGGTCTATTTGAATTTGTATTCACTTTGTGGGCTTTTTAGCAAGTTTAGTTTTTGATCCTTGTTTGTAGGTTCTTTTTTAGATGGATTCGTGCTTATTGACTTTTGTGGGGTCTGATCAGATAAAGTTATTTCTTTATTCGCACTTTTAACTGATTTGTCTTTCCAATCTTTTTGCCTGTTTTCCAAATAATCAATTTTATCTCTTAAATTTTTTTTATTTTTTCTCATCATTATGCCCTTTTCATGTTTTTTCAGTTTTCCCACCATATCTTCCACCAGTTTCGGCAGCCCATCTAGTGTTGGTAAACTGATAATGTCTGTCTTAACTTTATCGATTTTGACGGACAATTCTTGTAGTTCTTTTTTCCTCTCTCCCATAAGGAGTTTCATGAGGTTAGTAGAACTAATTTCAAGAATTTCTTCCCAAATGACTAAGAAAGCTGGGTTTTCATTGCCATATGTGGGTTTAATTAGCAGTCGCAGACCTCTAGGGATCCTTTTGTGTTTAATATATTCCTCAAAGGATACAAGCTCCCAGAATGCTTTAGTTTCTTGCTCTAGCAATCTAGTGAGAGAAAGTACTAGTGAGGGTAAGTCAGTGGAATCATCTTCCAAATTGACATTATCACTGAACATTTGACCTACTAATGCACTTCTATTTTTTCTATTATCTAAACTAGACAATAGTGAAGTGGTGAAATTAGGAAGCTCAGCCATCTTGTAAATATAGCAAAACTAATATACAATAAAAACCTTAATAAAAAACCTTAGATAAAAAGTCTCTCAAAAAAGGAAAACATACATTAATACAGATGATACTATATATAAATGACGTAAAAAACAGTCTTATCTATGCAGCTGAAATCCAGGGGAGAGAAAGAAAGCCAATGTCCCAAGTCCAAACAAATGAATCTGGAAACAGTTCTTTTTCTTGAAAACAGGAATAGGATATTCAGCGCTCGTGCTGCAGAAGTTATTGTAGGAAAAATCCCTGTGCTGCACGTGCATGGAGCGTCTCCCCAGAGGCTCCCACTTCAGAGGTGATCCCCCCTCAAAAGGGGGGAGGACACCCTGAGAAACAGAGAAAGAAAATTGCACAGAAGCGCACAAGAGATGGAGTTAATAACAGTATTTTAATAAAACACACACATAAATAGCTGAGAGGATCCAACCCCTTCTCAGCTCAAGAAGTAAAATGCCCAGAAAATAAAACCATACATATGGTCTCTTAACATAAAATGTCTAGGGAAAATACATCACATACAACAAAAGACAATCAGTGTAAAAAAACAAAGAAAGTACTAACAGCCCAAGGAGACTTAAATGAAAACCGCCATAGAGGACTATATAGCCGCTGACAGGGGGAGACGAACCCTTACACTAAGGCAAAGGTGGGGGTCCACAGATGACCGCACAGGATCCGGATCGCGGCACCAGGGAAGATGAAATAGCCACCACTTGAGCCTCAGGCAGGCTCCGTCTCAGCCTCTCAGCAAACACGCGCAGGATGACCTGTCGTGACCTCTACGCGTTTCGCACCACGTGCTTCGTCAGGAGGTCACGTACAGCGTCATCCGCGCGTATTTATGGAAGGAAGGGAGTTAGTAAGGACAGCCCCCTCAGACGCCAAGTCTAACGCCCTTAGATTGGCAGCTAAATACTTAAAGTGATGCTACCTCTTTCCCTGACAGTGTCACATGTTGCGATAGTCACGTGATACAGGTCTACCAGAGTGAATACAAAACGGGAACTGTAACACAGCAACAGCAGCACTGCCAGAGACCATCACTAAGTATAAAGACAAGAAACACACAAATACCAATTTATATATTAATTAAACATAATAAATGTACATATGAAAAGATTTATATAATCCTAATACAAATATTATAAAAATGAGAGATTAATTTCATTTTAATAAAAAGAAGAAAAAAGAAAATAAACATAATTTATCTTAAAAAAGGTTTAAGTTCAATGAGTTCATTAAAACCAATAGGATGTCTAGTTTGCATTTCATAAATCCAATACTGTTCACGTTTCACTAAATGATTTTCTCTATCTCCTTGTCTGCTGTTCATTTGTATATGTTTAAGCCCTTTAAATGTAATACAAGCGGGGTCATTATTGTGTATCTCTTTGAAGTGTTTTAGTAGCGGGGTAAGCGGCATACCTTTAGCCAGAGTTTTAGGTATGTTTTTTACGTTTCTCAGATGTTCTAACATACGCATTTTTAGTGGCCGTTTTGTCTTGCCAATGTATTGTAAATTACAATTACACTGCAGGACATACACCACATGCGTAGTCTGACAATTAATAAAACTGTTGATATTATACATCCTTTTAGTAGCACAGGACGTGACAGTTGTTCCTTTACAGATATGGTTGCACGCCTTGCACTTCCCGCATTTATACATGCCTTTAATGCCTAAGTGATCTTTAATGTCACCAGATACAACAGTTTTCCTGGTTATTTGGCTAGGGGCCAACATATTTTTTAGATTTGGCGCACGTTTGAACACTACCCCTGGTTGTGAGTTTAACTGAGGGCCCAATACAGGGTCCATTTTCAGTATCCCCCAATGTTTTTTTAGGATCTTTCTGACCCCATGATGCATGTCACTGAACTGAGTTATAAAAGCAGGAATTTTTGTATTTTTGCCCTTAACCTTTTTGTTTTTCTTATATTGTGTCAGTGACTTCCTCGGTATTTTCTCCAGTTTCTTTATAGAGGAATCTATCAGTTCCTCATTATAATTCTTGTCAAGAAACCTTTTTTTGAGGAACTGGGATTGTTTATCAAAATCCTCAATTTTGGAGTTGTTTCTCTTCAGTCTAAGAAACTGGTTGAAGGGGATATTTTGGACCCATCTTTTATCATGACAGCTAAAGGGGTCAAGGTAAGAGTTAACATTTGTTGCCTTGAAAAATGTTTTTGTTTGAACAGTATTGGATTCAATATATATTTCCAGATCAAGGAAATTTATGCTGACTGAGCTGTTAACACCACTAAATTTTAGGTTACAGTCATTCGCATTAAGTTGATCAACAAATAGAAGATATGATTCCTCAGAACCCTCCCACACAATAATAATGTCATCGATATATCTCCTCCACAGCTTAAGCTGTGGAGGAGGACATCGAAAAACCTCAAGCGACTCCCACAGTCCCATATACAGATTAGCAAACGATGGGGCAAAAGTGGTCCCCATCGCCGTCCCCAAGATTTGTAAAAAATAAAGGGATTCATTTGTTTGGACTTGGGACATTGGCTTTCTTTCTCTCCCCTGGATTTCAGCTGCATAGATAAGACTGTTTTTTACTTCATTTATATATAGTATCATCTGTATTAATGTATGTTTTCCTTTTTTGAGAGACTTTTTATCTAAGGTTTTTTATTAAGGTTTTTATTGTATATTAGTTTTGCTATATTTACAAGATGGCTGAGCTTCCTAATTTCACCACTTCACTATTGTCTAGTTTAGATAATAGAAAAAATAGAAGTGCATTAGTAGGTCAAATGTTCAGTGATAATGTCAATTTGGAAGATGATTCCACTGACTTACCCTCACTAGTACTTTCTCTCACTAGATTGCTAGAGCAAGAAACTAAAGCATTCTGGGAGCTTGTATCCTTTGAGGAATATATTAAACACAAAAGGATCCCTAGAGGTCTGCGACTGCTAATTAAACCCACATATGGCAATGAAAACCCAGCTTTCTTAGCCATTTGGGAAGAAATTCTTGAAATTAGTTCTACTAACCTCATGAAACTCCTTATGGGAGAGAGGAAAAAAGAACTACAAGAATTGTCCGTCAAAATCGATAAAGTTAAGACAGACATTATCAGTTTACCAACACTAGATGGGCTGCCGAAACTGGTGGAAGATATGGTGGGAAAACTGAAAAAACATGAAAAGGGCATAATGATGAGAAAAAATAAAAAAAAATTAAGCGATAAAATTGATTATTTGGAAAACAGGCAAAAAGATTGGAAAGACAAATCAGTTAAAAGTGCGAATAAAGAAATAACTTTATCTGATCAGACCCCACAAAAGTCAATAAGCACGAATCCATCTAAAAAAGAACCTACAAACAAGGATCAAAAACTAAACTTGCTAGGTGCCATTCCAAAAACAAATAAATCTCAGAAAAATCCTCAGAATAATGAAAAAGCCCACAAAGTGAATACAAATTCAAATAGACCACACTATGTGAATAAGAAAGATCACTCTAAGGAAAGGCCTCATAAGCAAAACAGACCTAAAGAGAGAAGCCATAGTGATAATTGGTCAACAGTGGGCAAAAATGGGAAGCCAAATGATATCAAACATAAATACAAACATCCAAGGAGAGAACAGTATGCTCCTAAGGAAGAGAAACGTATAGAATTTGATATCCCGGTTTCCAATAAATTCTCTAAGTTGAGAGGTCAAGGTAGTGTAAGCGATAATGATGACAATTGTTTTTTTCAGAAAACATCCAAAAACAAGCTCAAAAGACCGAGCTGGGATCTAGACAACCCTCCCTCAAACCCCATGATAAAAGTGAACCGCAAAAGGGGATACTCAGACGAGGTAAGAGAGGAGGGAGAAAGCCCACCCACAAAGAGGGGATCCCTGAGTCATTAACACTGATCTCAAGTGGGATATTCAATTTATCCTCCCTTACAATAGACCAGCATCTCTTTCAGGTGCTAAAGAAAGGGTTCACGTTTGCACCTACAAGGGATGCAAAAGAATTCGATCTATACATAGACCTCCAAAAATATTTGAGGAAAATGACTCTACAGCGTCATTTCAGTAGCTCTAACAACACAGCAGCTAGCACTCAAATAAACACGCCGAATGAGTTCAATATTGAGGAAGAGGCACTAATTGAAGATCTAGAATCTCTTTTAAGAGAAAGCGATCCAGATTTTGTTAACTCTAGTAGCTATCTACATTCGGGATTTAAGCCCAATTCAGTTTTCTATCCATACACCTCCAGAGGACCCAATATCGAAATGTTTGGAAAATTGGTGGAGAGAGATTTTAAAGAAATGTGTAAAAAGAGATCCTCTAAACACCATTCCAATCTAACTTGGGAGGAATATAAAAGCATTAATACCTTGAAAGCCAACCAAGATATAGTGTTGAGATCAGCGGACAAAGGGGGTGGAATAGTCCTCCTGAATAAAGAGGACTATTTTAAGGAGGCATATCGCATTTTGGGAGACAGAATCACTTATGTCCCCTTAAAAAAGGACCACACAGGGGAATACTCAGGCCTCATTAAAAAGCATCTAACTGAGGCGTTTGCTATTGGGATCCTGTCAAAGGCAGAATATGAGTATATGTTTATTAAGACACCCACAGTTCCCATTTTTTATTATATCCCCAAGATTCACAAGTCCCTCACTTCACCACCTGGACGCCCTATAATTTCAGAGATTGATTCTATCACGTCTAATTTATCCACTTATATTGACTTTTACCTACAACCACTTGTCACATCACTACCGTCTCACTTAAAAGACACCACTATGGTTTTACAGGTTTTGGATAATTTTGTTTGGAATGATAGATGTAGTTTAGCCACTTTAGATGTGCAAGCCCTATATACCAGGTGGGTAGCGGTTGGGTTAACCCCTTTATTACCTTAGCGGTATTAACCGCTAAGGTAATGAAGGGGTTAACTCCACCCGCAACCCCCCCCGCAATGCCTAAACAGCCACTAAGGGCCAAATTCCCCCTTCACCCACCCCCGCTAGCCACAGTAATGTAGTGTTTTGTATGTTTCTTACAGTAAGCCTGGCACGGGTGTTTAACCCCTTCATTGCCTTAGCGGTTAGCCGCTAAGGTAATGAAGTTGCTGTACATGCATGTTTCCGGCCTCGGATGCATGCCGGGGGGGTCCGGAGCTGCTATTAATGGCTATCAGCTCCGGGGACCCCCTGCTTCCCGAGATACAGGCCTCTTTATGGGGTGCCGGTATCCCTCTGCATTGAAATGTCCCGCGTCACGTGACCGGGACATTTCCTTGCATAGGAGATACCGGCACACCATAAAGGTGCCTGTATCTCGGGAAGCAGGGGGTCCCCGGACATAAAACCAACGTGGTTCAGCTCCGGAGACCCCCTGTACCTCTACACTATTAAAGAAATATATATTTAAATAAATATTTTTCGGGCGACATTTCAGCTGGGAGAGGCGGCAGAATTTAATTGCTGGTTTAGGCATTTTCAGAGGGTTGATGCTCTCGCTGGCAGAAACTCGTCCGTTTTGGGCATTTTGCTATCACTGGTAATCGAGCCTTTCTGATAGCAACGCCCAAAAAACACTCGTTTTCAATTCACTGGCGATTTTTTTTATGAACCTTTTCTGAATAAGGCCCTCAGAGTGAGGAGCGCATGAATAATGCAGTATTGTATTTACAAAGTTTTTATTTAAATAAAACTCCCATATTATAATATATAATAATGTATGTCTCTATGTGACTACTCAGATTAATATAGTAAAAAGTGGAACATTTTACCATGTCACTTTGTCTATACTTCCTATACTTGAATACTTGAAGAAATAAAGGCGTAAAGTACCACTGTGCTCGCTCCTGTCTATGCTTATGTGTTTCTATGGAATGCATATGTGGGCCTTTGAATTTAGGGGAGGAGAGGATTGTCTTCACATGAACAAAAGGCTAAAAAAAACACTTATGACTTTAGCTACTACTTATAGGCAAAAAACAAAGGGGGAGGGAGAGGGAGCATTGCCTACAAAGGAATCTCTTTGTTTCCTTCTAACCAATAAAGAATAGCACTTGTGAGCACATTCACATGTCTTAGACAGGTCTGCAACCCTGCCTTTCAACCATTATCACCTAGCATACAGTGCTTCCACTGCAGCAAGGATGCTGTGAAATGACATGCAATTGAGTACACAATGTGTCACATTTTGCCTGAAATCCATTTACATGGAACCCATATAAGCAAATGCTCTGCTGTTCAAACTGCTTTTAAGCACAGCATGGGATTAGATGCAAAGCCAGTCAAACCACTCACAGACATGTTTCAACCTTAATGGGTCTCATCAGTGTGAGGATGGTAGTACTGCGTTTCCAGGCATGCTGGTTTTATCTACTGTATATGGTAGTAGCCAAATTCCAAATCACTAATGTGAGCAATCAATACATGTAAATATTACACAAGAAATAGTCAATTTTTGTGGACCTGTTTCCAATATATGCTGTGTTGCTTGTCCCACTGCAGTGTTTCTAGTGATAAGAAAAAGGGCTATATTTCTTAAGCAGTGTTAATAATACCCCTTTCAGCTATGGAAGTCACCTTATAACACCCCTGATGAAGTGTGAAGCATCACACGAAACGCGCATCGGGGCGTGACGTCACTCGTGGTCATCCGAGAGCGGGATTCCATGTGGAGCAGGGCAGCCTCTGTGGGGATCCACCAGAGTCCGGTTGAGCTGAGGAGCATAGGAACACGGGTGTATATATCTCATCTGACTGCTTTGTCTGTTTGCTAATGGTGTTGCTTATTCCTATGGGCACATTATGAGACATTGGCTGGGGATTGTGGTCATTTAAGCTCCCTTTTGAAAGACTAGCAATTACACTCTCACCACTATTTGACTATCAGACCTTTACTTACCTACCTATGCTCCCTTTACTGTGTCCTGCTCACCTCTGACATACCCACAGGGCTAATAAGCTATCCTGTAGCCACAATAGGGATATTATTACTCTATATATGCTATTACTATTACAGTCAATAGTTGTTCTCTCTATCCGATTTGTTGCTACCCTTCTCCCACCCGCTCCCCTTACAGGGGAATTTTAACATTATACACATTGTTTTATTTTTATGTCACTTGTTTTTCGGCGTTATTATGGTTGATTAAAGTTTTTTATTTTTTGGATTTTATCAGTGGATGTCACTGTTATACTTCAGGCTATGAGACATTTTCTGTGGACATATATGGTCCTTTTAATTGGATTATATGTTATTATTTCAGACATATCAGTCTTTCAGTGGATATTGTATCTTTTTAGCATTTATTGTATTTTCATCTGGGACTTTCAGTCCATACTGTGGATATTAATATCTTTATGGTATTCACCTTGACGTTGCCTTGAGTGCAACTAATAGGGGACTGTTGTGACCTCTGTCACTTTCTTCTGTTATATTCATAGGTTTTTCCCCGTGCACCAGGCTTACCTTATATTATTTGATATTTTGTCTTGAGCGGCATCCCATCTTCTTATATTTAAATAATCAGGTACTGTACCTTTTCTTTCCTTGTGACCGGGACCACAGCTGCCATGGGATCCAATCTGAAAGCATGACTAACCCCCCCTACCCCCCCCCCCCCGGCAATGAGACCACGTCAGACTCTGTCTCTGAACTGTGCAATTTTGCTTTCTCAGCCATGGCACCAGAGATATACTGTAAGTCTTGCTATGTCTGTATCTCATTAACCAGGAAGTCCCTGGAGCTGAAAATTGTGTGTTGTTCATCTCCAAAAACCCCACTGGTGTCCATCCCGGGGGGGAAAAAGAGACGACGCCAAGGATTTTATTTTTGGATGTTGGATCAAGGACACAGTCACTGGAGACTAGTTCCATCATACATTTTTATTTCCTAGATATATATTCCATAGATATATATATATTTTTTTTTTTAAGTGAGCCCTATGACATGTTCAGCGTCTAATAAATAGAAAATAGAACATATTACAAATGCAATTTTATATACTGTTACATTAGTCTTGTACCTCTGCATGGCCTTAATGTAATAGCATTTGAAAAATGTACAGTAGCTAAAGAGAAATTATACTGTAAATAGCAAACTTATAGAATGTTATCTATACGCTTAAAAAAAAAGAGCCATTTTATATGAAAAAACAGCAAGTTAGGAAAACCTGTGAACTAATACTTTGAGTACCATGGCAACTATTACTCTTAGAAAATACCTCAGCTAACAGGGTGACTATTCTGGAAAACACCACATGGAGAGAAATTAGAAAGGTAACTGGAACACAATAGTGTTTTATCAAGCTTTAGCTAAATACTTGGTTAGCCTAGTTTCTCTCTCTGTATTTCTTTTTTGCTCTCTGTGTTTTTTTTGGCTGTCTTTTTGCCTCTTATTGTCTTTGAATATAAACATGTTTACATATTTAAAATGAAGTGGCCTGAAAACAAAAGATACTATTATTTTGAATATAACAGTGATGATAAAGACAATAAAATACTCAGCATGGAGACATTTGCACAGCATGTTTCATGAAGCACCACGGCAAGTAATTACGACCAAGTGAAGTCTGTGAAGATACTGCGGACTAAGGGAACAAATCTACAGTACTCGTTGTGACTGCAATTACCGCATGGCAGCTATTCTCCTAATAAAGATTACAATGTTTGAATTTCTTACATTTTATTAACATTCTGACAACAGTCATATTATTCAAATTTGTATCAATTTTGCCACATGCCATAAATTTGAGAAAATTGCAGTATATAAAGGATCATGTGACCTGCACATTGACTTCATCTTTACAGTTTCGGAAGTCTGATGACACCTGAATGCCACCAGACATCAGGTATTTGCGGCCATGTGAATGCCCTTCGATGACAAACAGAATCGGAGGGCCCTCCACTTCTGTTTCGCTCTGGCTAGCCGTGCTGAAGGAAAGGTAAGCCTGATCATTCTGTAGAAAATGAGCCGTGGACTGATGAAGTACCTTCTATGTCAGTAGGATCACTGGCATGCCAGGGTCTGTGACATTCCATGTACATCCATGGGGCAGCGTAAAGTATAATGCTTAGCGGTCATTTCTGTGCAACATTTGCATAAAAAGGTTTTACCATGGGTGTGGCCTATGTCATGGGCAGTGTTCTAATGTGATGATTATGCATAAAATATAATAAGTAAGAGAGAGCAATCACTGGGATTCACCAAGTTCTGATATGGGTTATCACAGAGTGATTCTGTGGTATCGCTGTGCAAATACCTGATTGCATTCTGGGAGTTTTCAATAGGAACTCAGGTCTCTTACCCGGAGATTGATCCTATATATCAGGTTTCATAGGGTGCATCTCCCTCAATTGTCATAAAATCTTCTTACATAGAATCAATCCCACTCATCTACAGAGTATATAATAAATGGCAACAAATATTGAATAAATGCAGCATTGACCTTAGGCTGCGCTTATAGTGCCGGCGACGTGACATCGCGGCAAAACAAATGTATTACTGCTGTCGCGTGCGCTTATAGTAAGCGCGACGCGACGTGGCGGCGCGAAATTTGGAAGCCGGTCAAATTTGATTTTTCAGAGGCTGTCGCCACATGTGGCAGCCTTTGAACCAATCAATAGCCAGGTCGCTTGCGACGTCGCTGCAAAGCGAAATACAACTTTTGCGGGTGGCGACGGCGACGGGTGATATCATCCGTCGCGTCCACTATAAGTGCGGCCTTATGCTTGCTCACTATTGAACACTTACAAACAGTGATGAAAGTCACCAACAAGAGGTTAATAAAATCCAGACAGATTAAAGGGAATTTACCAATAGATACATTCAGTAGAATGAACAATGAGCTAATGATTATGGTGAAAAAATTGAGAGGTGAGATTCTATTGAGAAAATGAAAGACATTTAAGAGACACTAAAGACTATGTACAATATGAACAAGAATGTGTATGCTCCTGGAAAGCTTTATGAAGAGTTACAATACACCAAGACCCAGAGGACCCTAGAGATGAAAGATTGAGACATCTTCATTTTTGTCAACTTCAAAACCAGAGATGGGAGACAACCCCCTTTGAGCCAGGATAATTTTTGGGGGATCAAAGAACGGTACCACAACCATAACGAATACAAATCAAAAGAAGACCTGCCATGGAAGAAAAAAGGAAACCCTCAGTAACACAGAGACAATAAGCAAGACAGGAGAGGTAACATACCTTATAGTCAATATTTAATCTAAAGATGTATAAAATACCAAAAGATTTGCTATCAATAAGAGACTGAGTTTTATATCAACACATTGCAGTCCTTATTTTGACTATAAATTGGACTTTTCTAAAATGTATTAGGTCTACTGAATTTAATATGTTTTTCATGGGGCAAAACAGTACATATGCGGGTGGTTTCAAGGTACTTTTTAGATTGAAAAAGTAGGGATTTGATTCCTTTAATTAATAATAGTTCACTCGATACATTTCAAAATATGTTTGAAATTGAAACCAAGAACTATCGGATATTGAAAAACATATGAGATCTAATATGACTAAAGCTGAGTACAGTGCATTAAATAGCCTTTAAAAAATGTTTCTATATATATATATATATATATATATATATATATATATATATATACAAAACACAGAGAAGCGCAAGCTCCATAGCATAAATCTGTGTAAAAATCAGGGTAAATTTATTAAGCAAGAGCAGTCACAAGGAGATGCACTTACAAAATTATCCTCCGTCACTGCTTTGATTCTCGGCAAGGAGAGAGTCAGCTGGCTTGGCTGTGTTACTCGTTTGGCTGCTACGAGTCCAGGGGCTCCTCGTGTCTCTACCCGTGCGTGATGACGTCACCACGTCCCTACGCGTTTCGTCACGCAAAGCGACTTCATCAGGGGGTGTCTGATTGGTCCATACTAGCCAATCAAATAGGCTAAAGCAAGTAAAGTCAATCCTTGCCTGCTGGAGCTGATTCAACAGACTCCAAACATCGTAATTGCTATAAACCAGCAGTCTGGATCATGAAAACTTCTGAGGCTATTCTACAGATTGAATGTGATACGAAATGTATATACTAAAAATCACGAAATTACATATAGAAATAAGAAAATATTATAATTACCATTGTCACAATGTCCACACCATACATAAAAATAGACCAACAAAAATTATTAACATACTCTGCAAATAACCATGTAATCTACAATAATTTACCACCAATGTGTTAAACTGGATTGACTGCTAGAGATGTAACCAATCCTACACAAATTTAATATGAAGAAACTAATTATATTTTAACTAATTATATACAAAATATAACCTATTCATTTATAAATAATCTAAAATAAATACACCAAACACCATTGAAATTATTAACTATCTTGATGTATAGTTGAACATGGTGACTGTAACAACTAACTGTAAACATAAAATACACATTTTAATAGTATTAATAATCTTATAAATAAACAGAAAACATTTAGTTCAAATCATCAATTATTTGGCAATCCTAAATAAAATACAAATGAAAACATTATATATAAAATTAAATAGAAATGTATATATTAATCTAAATGAATTGAATGATATTGGAAATTCACAGACCCAGGGCTGTCTGAGCACAAGAGTGGATATAACCTATAAAGACATATTACGCCACTTACTAAAAGTGGCATACAGAAAATGTTTAACACAGTATGAACAGAGTATAAACACACTAAAGAATAAAGCTGATATTAAGGAGGCAATTACAGCAGAAGAACAACGGATTCAAACTAGGATACTAGTATCGATACATTCATTCAGACCCTTGGGAGAGAGTGTATCGAGGGAATAAATCCAAAAGGACTCCCTAATGCCCAATGATTTGAATCTATCACCAACTTGTTTTGTATGGGGAATGCGTTCAATCCCCATAATCATGAGTCCACCAGGGTCTTTAGAGTGGAACTGAGAAAAATGACGAGGGACACTGTGCGCCAGGACCCCCTTGAGAATAGCACGTCTGTGCTCAAGGAACCTGACACACAGTGCCCTCTTCGTGCGGCCCACATATTGAAGATTGCACGAGCATGTGAGCAAGTAAACTATGTGAGTAGATAGACAGTTGATAGAACTTTTCAGGGTATGGACTGAGTGGTTACTAGAGGAGGCAAAGGTATCAGAGATCCTAAGGTGCCTGCACATTGTGCACCGAGATCTACCACACTTATGATTGCCTGATACAGCATGACACCCTCCAGCTACCTGTGTGGCCTCGCTAAGCTTACAAGGTGCCAAAATATTCTTGATGTTCATGTCCTTGCGAAAGACTACCAGTGCAAAAGGAGAGAGATGACCCTTTAAGTGTGGATCTGAAAGCAAGATCTTCCAGTGGCGATTCATTATATTCCTAATCTTATTAGAATAGCCACTGTACTTAGTAATAAATTTGACCCCTTGCGTATAAGAGCTAGTATTATCCTTGGCCAATGCCTGTGTTGAATATTTGGATTTAGACTTGGCCAACAGATCCCCTCGATTTGAGGCTCTAACTTTGTCAAATGCCTCTTGTACTATGGTGTTACTATAACCCTTTTGTTCGAAATTGTCAACCAGACGACAAGCTTGCCTTTCAAAGGTGTGGTCAGATGAGCAATTTCTCCTAAGTCTATTGAACTGACTTAGGGGTATATTACAAAGCCACTTGGGGTGGTGGCTGCTCGTTGCATGTAAATAACTATTAACTGCCACATCTTTGAAATGTACTTGTGTATTAATATGTAATTCATCGTCAATTGACAATTCTAGATCTAAAAAGACCACACTCAGGGGACTAACGCAGTGGGTGAATCTGATGCCCATATCATTGGAGTTGAAATCATCGAGCAATAGTTCGAGGTCGCACCCATCTCCATCCCATATGATCAGGATGTCATCGATTTAGTGGCCATAGAACACCAAACCCGCCCCCAGCCATGCATTGGGCCAGATGTATTTGGATACGCAATACCTCATATAGAGGTTTGCATAGCTGGGGCGAACGTGGTGCCCATGGTCGTACCACAGGTCTGGAGATGGAAGCCCTCACCGAACAGAAAATAATTGTGATTTAATATAAAGCCGACAAGGGAGAGAATAAAACTGCACTGTGTTTTGTGCATCTTACCACCACCCACCAGAAAGAACCCAATCGCCCCGAGACCTTTATCATGTTGTATACAAGTATACAATGATTGCACATCACAGGTGGCCCATTTGTACGTAGACTTCCATTGCATGGAGAGAGGGAGTTTATGACGTGTAGCGTGTCCCTAATATACGAACGAAGTTGGACCACATAAGGTTGTAAAAAGTGGTCCATGTATTTTGACACGCTAGACGTCATAGACTCCACCCCTGAAACAATGGGCCTACCTGGAGGGTCCACGAGGCTTTTGTGAACCTTCGGGAGGTGGTAGAAGATAGGAATACGTGGGTTAGCAATGTAAAGAAATTTGAACTATCCTTAGAAATAAGCCTATTAGCAAGAGCTTCTTTCAAAAGAGAGCAAAGTTCTAATTGATAATTCGAAGTAGGATCTTCATACAGTCGTGAATATGACTTAGTATCTGATAATAACCTTATTGCTTCAGCCACGTACACCTCACAATCCTGTATGACAATGCCACCTCCCTTGTCGGCTTGTCTGATCGTAATATTAGCCTCTAGATGTTTCAACTCCTTGAGTGCCTCAAATTCACCCACCGTCAGATTGCCCCTGATGTATGGTGAGTCCGAACAGAGTTTCTCATAGTCCTGCAACACCAGTGTGTAAAATGTGTCAATATAACTACCCTTAGATTGATACGGGTAGAATAGAGACTTGGGTCTAAACGTAGTGCGTACTAATCTCTGTGAAGGAGTAGCTTCTATGAGATCCAGCCAATTTTCATTGATCTCATTCTCATTCGGGAAAATGGGGTGTAAATGATCTTGTGAATTAGATTCACCCATAAGGTCAATCATAACTTTAAGGCAATCAATATTACCCTCGCTTAGCCCCTCAGGTATACAATCATGATCCTTTGCCGATCTTACAGAGAAGTACAGCTTTAGTGTCAATTTGCGCACAAAATTGTTAAGATCAACAAAGAGATCAAAAGCTCTCGGTTTAGAGCTGGGAGCAAAATGTAAGCCTTTATTTAAGAGTAGCGTTTGTTGTGTTGTAAGTATGTGTGTAGACAAATTATAAATACCACTAGGTTCTGGAATGATCATTCTTGATCCGTTCTTCTTCTGCTGTACCTGCCTTCCTGCTCTGTTTCCTCTTGTCCTCTTTTTTGTCCCTTTGATGTGTTTGATGTTAGGGGTTGACTTTCCCATAGCGGGTACGATTTCTCCCTCCTTGCTCATCTACACTAGTATTTAAATTATATTAAAATATTTCAATCACTGGCGAGATATGCGCAGGTAGAGGCGGCTCTCTCTGTGCAGCTCTCTCTGCAGCTGGAACAAATAGCCTGGTAAGCCCTTTTGAGAGAGGCTACTCGCCCGTTTTGGGAATTTCGCTATCACAAGTAATCGAGGATTTCTTAATACAGTGATACCAACGCTCCAAAAACTGGGGGGGGGGAAACATCCCAGCAATTTTTTTTATGAAGGCTTATAAAATAGGCCCCTAATTGTTCTAAACATAATGTAGCCCAACTTAAATGGCAGATATCTGAACAAGTATTGTTACCAGAAAGGAGGAGGAGACAGGTGAGTCCGAAAGGACTTAATGAATATGAAAACTATAGATGCTTTCTATAGGCAATATGAATACATTATCCTCTTCTTTATGTAGTTTTAAATCCTGCTTGGGATTGTAAACCTGTTTAAAAACATGAGATGGTTAATTCTTGAAAGAGGAGGATGTATGAATGCACAGATGGCTATAGCATCTTGCCTTTACAGTAGATATATTAATTGAAATGCTTTGGGACAACTCAGTATATTTTATATGAAATGTTTGCTAAGTGTTCAGTTAAACATGGTTAATAATAAACTATCACAACTACCGCCAATCTTGCTATATGTATAAACAAATGTTCTTTCATGATGTCTGTGTGTAATGTATATTTTATCTTCCACTGTGTTCTGTGGGATTGTTTTTATTTTAATGATGTCTAGATACTTTATACACACTTTTTTTAATAGTAAAGTTCCATAGCAGTACCAGCATTTCCTACCATAGATGGGTGGGATCGATTATATGTTAGAAGTTTTTATATGACAATTGAGTGGGATGCACCATATTAAACCATGTGTATAGGTTTAACTTCCGGGTCAGAGACCTGATATTGTGAGCAATGTACTGTATTTAAGGGACATCAGATTTGTAATCTGTATACCTGACGAAAGGAGACGTGACCTCTCCCCCCCACATCCCCCCCCCCCCGAAACATTGTGGAATTTGTCTTGTTTCACCTTGGCAAAGGGTACAATACATTATGAAAATGTGAAGATTTCCTGTGTGGCGTTGTTTCCATTTGCAACTGCCCTTATCTGGTACATGTAGCAAGGGTACAGTCTATTTACAGTATACTACAGTATATGTTAAATATTCTGTAATGGTTGTTTTCCTTTTGGATGTTTTATCTAACCAAATAAGGAGAAAGATAAGATTATGTCTATTTTTACAATTACTTCTTATCAAGTCGATTCCCCTTGCTATTAATTAGTTGCAAAACCCAAAAGTTATTGATTGATAGCTTGCTCCTACTTGTTCATATTCACCTATTTACTACTGAAGCTCCATCCTTTACCTAGCTCTCACCTGCATGATGTACTGTATACGTGAATAGAAAATAAATGTGTACTTACTACTGAAGCTCCATCCTTTACCTAGCTCTCACCTGCATGATGTACTGTATACGTGAATAGAAAATAAATGTGTACTTACTACTGAAGCTCCATCCTTTACCTAGCTCTCATCTGCATGATGTACTGTATACGTGAATAGAAAATAAATGTGTACTTACTACTGAAGCTCCATCCTTTACCTAGCTCTCACCTGCATGATGTCCTGTATACGTGAATAGAAAATAAATGTGTACTTACTACTGAAGCTCCATCCTTTACCTAGCTCTCACCTGCATGCTGTACTGTATACGTGAATAGAAAATAAATGTGTACAGTATGTAATACGGAAAATCACAGCCACAAAGAGTGCTTGGTGTATCTAATTTAAATATATACATCTCCAAACTCCTCCAGTCTCCTAATCAGAATATAAAGCAAACTGGGAAACAACAGAGGAAACAATAGCTTGAAGCATTAAAGAGGTAATTACAAAGAAATGAATCTCAAGGCCACGTTAAAGAAAGAAAAGTATATGAACTCGACCCATTAATTAAGTTGATTATATGCAAACCTAAAACCATTTCAATTGATTAAAGCGGCAATCAGTTCTACTAAACATTGAAATATACAGTACGTCTCTTTACTTTTTGCCACTGCTATTCCCTTTTTCTGCCGTTTTTAATAACCCCGTCTTTTTATAATTCTGTAGCTGAATTCTGGAGATATCATTGGCAGCTGAAAATCTGACTAATTAAGAAAGCAGACCATTGTCATGGTAACATCTCATGCCAGTGAATTAATTAACAGGTGAAAAAGAAAAAAATGTTAATGTCAGGTTATATTATGACTTCATTTTAGGGTGGATGCGGCATTAAAAACTGACATACAGTACACTAATAAAAATGGTTGAAGTTCAGTAAATCAGGGACTTTCTTATTGTGTCTTTTATTTGAAAATCTTTTTATTAGGGAACTTACAATCTTGTACGTTATACATTTAAATTTTACAAGGTGAAGCATGCTTATTAACGATACATTTTATTATACTTCTGTAATTTCACACTTTGTAAGTGTAGCAGGGTTCCCCCTGGACCCTCCTTACCTCCGCATAGCGGGGGGACCCTTGCGGCATCTACAGCCATGCGCCGCCAGCTTTAAAGCGTTCGCACATGTGCAGCAGAGTTGCGGCGGCCATTAACGCGATTGCAGATGGTCAGAGGTGGCGCTCTGTAGTGCAGGGACATCCCCAGTTGGTGCATGCACAGACAGAGCCTGTGGCAGCCATTACGGACTTGCGCATGTGCAGTTACGATCGCGCACGCGGCCTCAATGTAAAAGAGTATGCAAAGGACTACAACACCCAGCAGCCTCTGGGGACTGCACGATGATCCCTGTTACATGCAGCCAGACAGCCAAGAAGGCTTACAGATTCTCATGCTGCAATTGGATACATTGTTGTGTGCAGAGAGACAGGAGTTAGGCTAAGGCCCTGCTCCCTCAGTCAGCGCGCCCGCACTGC
Organism: Ascaphus truei; assembly: GCF_040206685.1. Classification (NCBI taxonomy): domain Eukaryota; kingdom Metazoa; phylum Chordata; class Amphibia; order Anura; family Ascaphidae; genus Ascaphus; species Ascaphus truei. The sequence continues at coordinate 167,782,865 of NC_134483.1, read as the reverse complement.
AGACAGGCGGGGCAATGACAGACACAGACCGATATATGCGGTCTGTAGGAAGTGGGAGCGGGAGGTGGGCGGTAGGGGGCATGGCTTGAGCGGAGGGACCCGCTGCTCCCCCCCCTCCCTCCCTCCCTCACTGGGCTCGGGCTGCAGGAGGGAGCTGCTGCGGGCTGCTGTAAGGTAAGCAGCTCCCTCCCCCTTCTGCCACAAAAAAAAAACACACACACACACACTACCTTGAGTAGGAAGCTGCCTGATGACAGCTCCCGCTCCCGCCCCCGCCGCTGATTGGCTCATCAGCGCACCACGTGACGCGTCACCGCTCGGTATCACAATTTTCTTGAATCCCCTGCCGGCTGACGCGTCACAGTGCATAGTGAGCCGTCAGCGAGGGGGGACTGGGACCGGCTAGGGAGGATTCCCCTGCTGGTGGGGAACGCTCGTGCGTGCGGCCGTCCGCGCCGCCGAGCGCAACGGGTCCCAGCCCTTAGTCAGAGTTGGGAGCAGATTAGGCCGGGTGTGCGTAGGGAGCAGTAGCCCCAGCATACTAGGCCAGGTTACCCCCCTAGGCCCCAGATAGACCCTGAGATATAACCCAGATTGTGGTTGCTACAGGGACAGGCCCTAGGTAGGACCCTGCCCCTTTAGTTATTTGTTGAGTTCAGGGACACAGTTCATCTGCTGTGCGGCCCTGATTATCGTGTCTGGACGCAGACCATCGCTCAAGATAGAGACTATCTTCCTAGTGGGATTGTCTTGCGGGACACCACCCCACGTGTCAAGAGCGGAAGCATCATGGATCACGCTTTCGGATCCATCATTCCAGAACAGCATCTGCGCGCCGGGGTGTGGACACACCCGGCAGGTACCATCACGTCACCAAGTGCACCAGCTACACACCTCATATTAGTAGGCAGCGCTGTTCCACACTTGTGTGGGGTCGTGGGATTTTTGGGACATTGGGGTATATGCTGTGGGGTTGAGGCCCAGTGAGGCCAGGTTAAAGGGTGACACTGCTGTGTTGCTGTTGTTTATGTATTGTGATGTGTTATATTTAGTGCATATAGTAAACAGTTTTATCCATAACCGGGTGTAAGTACTTACTGTATGTGGTTCCTGTGTCAGGGGTTATTCTACACACTAGAATCCCTGCACAGGTGGAGGCGCTGTAAGAAGTATGTTCCAGGATACACCCCAGGTTCCCAGTGGCGGAGGTTCAGGTCTCCTGTGAGCCTGACAGGTAACGCACCACACACCTGGTAACATATGTAGATTTCCCCACATGGTCCCTATCTGCGATTGGGGGCAGGGTGGGGGGGGGGATATGTGTTACAAAAGTCTCCCTTTTGATTTTGATTTTTTTTTATTATTAACACAACACTTTCTTGTAAGACAACCAAACTATAACACAAAATTAAATACTTTGCTCATGTTAAATCACCCAAAATTGCATTGTGTCATTTGAAATAAATATGAGGGAAACCATCACTCAAGTTACTGTAGCAGATAGGGCGAAATTTGGACCTTCCTATTTTCCAACGTGAATATGAATGGGTGTAACTTTATAATAAACCCTCCATAAACCACTAAGGAGAGGATAACCACTCTCATATATAAAATGCATGAAGGCTATAAAACTCTTGAAAATAGGTATTGGATACGGACTCTGTAATGAGATCTGAAAATAAATTGAAAGTGCTGTTGAGCACCCTAACTTAGATTATATGTGATGGCTATGAAACGCTTGGAAGCAATTACATTTTTTTCATGTACTTTAGTGTGAAGACCTTAAATTTACAGTTCAGTAATTGCTGCAGTTAGCACAAGTTGAGCCCTTTGCTATTCTAGTTTACATATTTATAATTAAAATTAGACTTGATTAATCTATAGTTCTTCCCGCAGTTAGAGTTTTAGTATGACAGACACACCTACGGTATGTATGTTCAAATAGGCAAATGTTAGCCTAGTGAGCTTGGAGTTTAAATATGTTGGTAATAGAGACAGATGAGAAAATGTATTCAAATGTTGAACCACAGTATTTACTTGTCTGAAAAAAATAAATCCAAACCATGGTCTGTGAAAAACCAGAGCAATTTATATATGGATGGCCACGCTGCACAGGCACACTAAATTGAAGTTAGTACTGCACTGGGTATTTTTATTTTGCTGTCTCAAACCCTGTGCCCACTTTGACTGTGCAAGGTTACTCAGTGGACACAGGTTGTTGTGCTACAGCATAAACACTGTCAAAAATAAGCTGCTCTATATTCAAGATAAAAGGGTCTAGGCCTCAAACATGATTTGCCTTAGTGTGGTCTGCATCAAACGTGTGAAATTATTAATAAAATGTCTCCTATTTTGCTGTTTGTCAGAATGTTTCATACCACCTTAGGCCTGGCAGATTGTTTTGCCAGGGGAGAGAATGGCAGCTACCGTACAGACTCTGGAGGTCATGCACTAAGCTCCGATAAGTCGTTTTAAGAACGCAAAGTGCTCTTAGAACGTGATGTTGCGCTGAACGCGATTCACAGAGACACGCACTTTGCGTTCTAAAACTGACTTTTTTCTGGAAATTTTTCTAAGTCCAACTTTGCTCGTTCCTTACCCTGTTTGCGTTCAATTCTGCCCTTCTGCGAGATGCACTAAGCTACGCAACCTTAGCGTACGCAAAAGTTGCGTTCAAGAAAACACGTCAGCTCAAGGCAGCCGCAAATAAAACTGGGCTTAGAAAAATGTCTTTGTTTACATTTTTGCATGCGCAAAACCCATACAACAGGATGGCGAGTGTCCCCGACTGACCCCGTGGGGTCCGGGGGTCCCCGACTCACCAAGCGGGGGTTCCGCAGGAGTGCGGGGGTCCCCGCGGGAGTCTGGGGGTCCCCACGGCTCTCCTGGGGTCCCTGCGGGAGTCCCTGGGTACCTGCGGGCCTGCGGTACCAATGTTGTGTCTACAAAAATCATAAACAATATTTATAACTAAATACACCCCCCTAACACATCCAATACAGTAATGGGAAAAATTACTATTATCCACATATGGATAATAATGCATTTGCCCATTTTAAATACATATAAATTACAATAAATAGAGTAAATACATATTACACGTACCTTTTCCAGGCACCCACGATGAAGGCCGTCTTCATCATCATCTTCATCCTGCCCATGTCCCTCCGGTGCTGCAAAACATACACAAGAATAAAAATAGCCCCTAACCCTTTAATCACCTTAGCGGTCATTAACCGCAACAGTCATTAAGGGGTTAAACCACCCTCACCCACCCCTCGGGAGGCCTAAATACCCTCCCCCACTACCCATCCCGTGAGGCCTAACCACCCTCACCCACTAACCCAGGCGGGAGGCCTACCCACATACCCTTGGGGCCAATACCCCCTTCCCCCACCCCCAGTACCCACAATAAAAACAATACACAGCCCCACAATAAACATCATTATATTTATTCTATACATAACCCACCCCTTGTGCCCCCCCAATAAATAGATGATTTATTATTTTGCATACAGGGTTAATACCCCAGGCCCACGGGAGTCCCCAGTGGCCCTGACGGGTCACCTCACAGACCTCACAGTAGCCCAGCACCATGTTTCAAACAGGGTCTGAAGGCCTATGGTTGGTCCCCGCCAGGCGCCCTGGTCCACCAGGTGGGCTCCACGCGTCACCATGGGCCACAATGGGGTCTCCACGGGTAGGCCCGCGGCTGTCTGGGGGGCCCCGGGTCAGACCCACAGGTGTCTGAGGGCACTCGGGTGGTTCCCACGGGGGTCTGTGGGCCCACGGGTGGTCCCTATGGGCCCCCGGTGCCCCCAACAGAAGTGGGGCCACCGGTTCTTCCCCGCAGGTATCCCCCATGGACACCACCAGCCTGGTACCCGTGGAAAGCCCGAGGAGACCTCAGGTGGTCTCCAGAGGTCTCCCGCAGACCAAAAGGAACCAACCCTGTATATAAAAAAATAAACCTGACCTATACATTAAATACATCAATCCCTCCCCCCCCACCACCACATACAGTACAATAATGTGCAAAATAACTATTATCCAGATATGGATATTAGATTATTTGCCCATTATGAAACACATAAAACATGCATAAATAAAAACATGAAATCTTAATCTGAAAATCACCACATTGCATCTTACAATTAAACCAGCAGCTAGACAAATGTACAGTATATGAAATGTCAAACAATTGCATTGAGTGTGTACATGATGCAATTAATCTGTGCATCATGTAACACTATGCAAAATCAATTGCAAAATAAAATACACTATGAACAATGTCCCCTAACCACCAATGCCATACACAAAATCAAAGAGAAACAAAGCAACATGTATGTGATTTGTGGATGTAAATGCATTGTTTTTTATGCTCTATTATTGCCCCTGTATGTTATGTATATCTATCTATATGGATATACATACAGGAATAATAATTGATTGTTTTGCTAATGTTTATGTTCTTTTCATGTATTACAAATGTATTTAGCACCTTTATTTATACATTGGTGTGTGTAATGTAATTTGTATTTAGTAACATGTAATTTTTAATGGTTTATTTCTGGTAGTTAGATTGGAATGATGGTGGTTACTTTGACTTAGAATTTATTTGGCAATGGTTTGGCTTTAGGAATTGAATAGTGAATTGTATAATTGATTTGGATTGTATTTTAATTGGTTTAGGAAATTGATTAATTGATTGATGGTAAATGTATTTATGTTGCTTAGTTTCTATTTGATTTTGTGGGTGGCATTGGTGGTTAGGGGACATTGTTCATAGTGTATTTTATTTTGAAATTGATTTTGCATAGTGTTACATGATGCACAGATTAATTGCATCATGTACACACTTATTGCAATTGTGTGACATTTGATATACATTTGTCTAGCTGCTGGTTTGTTGGGAGAGGACATATCATTTATTTTTAAAAGTGCTGCTGGATTAATTTTATTATGTGATAATTATTAATTATATATATATATAACCCACTGTACAAATGAATGGGGTCAGGGTGGGGACCGGATGCCCATCATTGGCAGGGGGTAAGTAGGACACAATTTATTTATGCTGATTAATGTGTTTAATAATGGGCAAATAATCTATTATCCATATGTGGATAATAGTTATTTTGCCCATTACTGTATTGTATGTGTTAGGGTGCGGGGGGATGTGTGTTGTATATTGCTATGTTTATTGGGGCAATTGTCTCCAATAAACATGCTATTGTGCCTTGACCCCTTCATTGCCTTAGCGGTTAGCCGCTAAGGTAATGAAGCTGCTTTAATGTATTTTTATTAATAGTGTGCGGGAGCAGGGGGTCCCCTGAGCTGAACCGCATTGATTTCTGCCTCAGAGACCCCCTGCTTCCCGAGTTACAGGGCAAGGTATGGGGCATCGGTGCCAGTGTCACCGCCATCTTTATAGCGTCCCCATTGCGTCTTGGACGCTATAAAGATGGCGGCGACACTGGCACCGATGCCCCATACCTTGCCCAGTAACTCAGGAAGCAGGGTGTCTCTGAGCCAGAAATCAATGCGGTTCAGCTCAGGGAACCCCATGCTCCCGCACACTATTAATAAAATGTACATTAATGCAGCTTCATTACCATTGCAGATAGCCGCTACGGTAAGGAATTATTGTTTATTGATATATGTGTTTTGACAGTAGTGTAGATATGTAGGGGGTCTCCAGAGCTGAACCGCATTGGTTTCAGCCTCGGGGACCCCCTACTTCAGGAGTTACAGGCCTTGTTATGGGGTGCCGGTATCCCCTGCAGAATTTAAATGTCCCGGTCACGTGACGCGGAAGCTTTCAAAGTGCAGGGGATACCGGCACCCCATAACAGGGCCTGTATCTCCTGAAGTAGGGGGTCCCGGGACCAGAAATCAATGCGGTTCAGCTCCGGAGACCCCCTGCTCATGTACACTATTATTAAAATGTATTTATTTTGTGTACGATCGCCTGTAACAGCCTTGCATGGAGATACAGAATCTCCATGCAAATGTTACAGGCGGCTTATTTTTTCTATCAGCTAGCGTACGTGAAGTTTAAGAACGCTAGCAGGGGAAAAAAAGCAACACGTACGCTGTTGCTGTTTTGAGCACGTACGTTACAAAATGGGCTCAAGGCCTTAGTGAATTGCGTCTCCGGCCTCACTTTTTAACGGACATGCTTTTTTTTCATCCGGACACAAAAGCATTGAGCTTAGTGCATAGCCCCCACTGTCTTTGATGAATATGATTGTAATATGTACATCTCCTGACTCCTCCACTCTTCTAATTAGCCTGACGGACAAAATTAACTTGCTTCACTGTAAAGGGATATACTTAGCAAAACTGTATCTCAAGGTCAGCGCAGTTTAAAGGCTGTAAAAAAGTAGTGTAATTGTATTGATTGTAAATACAAACAAATATGCATTTGAATTGATTGATAGGCAATATATATATTTTTGAATCAGTATTAGAGACTCTTACTTTGATGTTTTAGGCACCTTCATATTTTTTGAGACATAAATGTTGTTGCATAATTATTAATTGTATTGTAGTATAATCTGCACAATGTAAACCTTTTAGAGGTATGAATACTTTGACGAAAGCTTCATTTTTAACATCACTTTGAATCCAAGTGTCAGCTATTTGTGGCCAACCACTAGACCGTAAATGTGAATGTATAAGGCTTAACAATGTGTAGCAAACAAAATAATTTGGTGGCTGTCTTGACTTGACAGTTTGTAACATTCACTAAACATACAGAATGCAAATATGACTATGATTTCTGTTGGTGGTGCTGACTGCTGATGAGAGAAGGAATCTGATACTCTCCTAGGCCATATAAAAGTGGGTGCACAGGGTGCCCTTGTATTGAGCTTGGTGATTGGGTGTGAGTGTCATTGCACCCAAAGAAGTTTAGGGCTGTTAATGAACAAAGAATTCATTTTCACTGTCCATATGTAAAGTCAGCCAATGTTGACACTTTCTTATACCACATGCATGTGCTTTGTGTCAGAGGGCCCAGACTTTCAAAGAAATAAACGTGCCTTTATTCTAATTTGTCAAAATGTTGGTGTTTTGTAACACCTTTCTCAGGACCCACAGACATAATGTACAAACATACATATAGGTGCACCAATTACCTGACACCCAACAAAAATTATAGTCCCCCCCCACTGAGAGGAACAAACTTGGCAAATAGCAAAAAAGCACCACACCACGAACAGATACCAGTCAAAGAGGGTGAACTAAAAAACGATTTAATCACAGATGGAAGATCACACTGACATGTTTCGCTCCGAGGAACTTTTTTATACTTTCAAGATCATACTTACAGGCATACCCCGCATTAACGTACGCAATGGGACCGGAGCATGTATGTAAAGCAAAAATGTACTTAAAGTGAAGCACTACCTTTTTCCTACTTATCGATGCATGAACTGTACGGCAATCGTCATATACGTGCATAACTGATGTACATAACGCATGTGTAACAGGCTCTATAGTCTCCCCGCTTGCGCACAGCTTCGGTACAGGGAGGGAGTCGGTATTGCTGTTCAGAACGTGCTGACAGGCGCATGCGTGAGCTGCCGTTTTCCTATTGAGCAATATGTACTTACTCGCGAGTGTACTTAAAGTGAGTGTCCTTAAACCGGGGTATGCCTGTATTATTGAAGGATTATTCTCATTGTATACACAGTTTTCTTCATATTTCTAGTGTGTCACATTCCCTTGAGCCCCAGTTCATCCATTGCAGAGAAACCCCACCCCCCACTGAGAGCCAAGGTGACATTGTCCATGACCCGGCACAGGTGAATCTCTTAACCCAGTTCTGTAATTAAAGATAAAACTCAATGTGACAACTCCACCTAATGGGCTATAAACAAGTATATACACAAATATATGCTACTGTAGAGTCCCTTACACTGTGTCACAGACAAAGCCACCGCCTCTCCCGGGGTGGATCCTAATTGTGTCAGGTGTTTGGTAATGGGTGTACCTATGTACTGGTACATTATGTCTGTATGTCCTGAGGCTGGTGTTACAAAATGCAAACATTAACAAATTAGATTAAAAACCCCTTCTTTGAAAGTTTGCTATTCCCTCTGTCACACAGCATATGGAAATCTGCAGATGCAGCCTGTGCCATGACTGAGCACCCAGTAAGTTTATCTTTACACAGGTATGCACTTCCATTTTTGTTGTATGGTTTATACCATACTGTATGTTATTATTCATGTGATTCTTACAGCCAGCTTTGCCAACTCTCTACAGTGCAATACAGGTGACATTAACAGAACATGTGTGTATGTATTAATAATGTTATATGCTCAAAAACATTAGGTCTCTGGCCCAAAGAGTAGACAGTCTAGAAGGATGAAGGAGACCTCTACGTATAAACATTATGTGCTGGCTAAACCTATTTTTAGCTTTGCACTTGCTGAGCAGTAATGGAAATATTGATGCTGAAATAAAATGTGAACCCAATACCATTCAGAATTTGTCATGTGTATTCTCCTGCTGAAATGCTATGGAATTGTAACTTCTGCTCATGAATGTTCCCACAAATAAAAGTAGGCCGGATTCCAATGGCTACAATGTCTATGATTTGAGATATGTAATTTTGCTGAAGACAAACAGAGTGCACAGCATGTGAACATAAAAATAAATTAAAAGCAATTGTCAATAATGTTTTTCTTATAGACTCCAGACTTTGAATGTACATCAGGCTCTGGGGCCAGAACTGGTAATTGTGTTTACATTGTCAAGGTAATCCCAGAGGGCATAGTGTGTGTTGCAGGAGGAAAACACAGCAATCAAAGGATTTTAATGAACTACTGAGTTTTTCCAATTTGAGAATTAGTAGTGGATTTGCATGTCATTACCCAGAATACCTGACTGCAGTGGAAATATTGTATGCTATGCAATAATGGGGAAAGACAGGGTTGCAGATCTGACTGAGACATGCAAATGCACCAAAAGTGATATTTTTATTTGCTGTACACAGGATTAGTAGAGGGATATTTCTTCTGCCATGAGTATTTTATGTCAAGATAAGAATTAGCATAATACAAAAAAATGATTTAAAAAAAATAAAGAATATGTTAATAAAAGTAGCATTTGTCACTTTTCGGTATTATAAATGTATTTCGAATAATATATAATGGAATAACAAATCTGTTTCCACTTAATTTCCCTTCTGCTTCTGACCCTTTAGCTTATTAGGTGTGGCAGGATGATCAGTGAGAAACAGACAGTTTGCAGAAGGAGTGTAATTCAGTGGGCTTTATTTTGTACACAGACTTAAAACAAATAACAGTTGTGAATACGCTGTCTCTTTAAGGCAAATTAACAACTTCAAAACCATACTCCAGTAGGTTAACAACACAAAATAACTTTACTATAATTACTGGTCAGCTAGGCTGGTTCCCTGTCAAACACAAGAATGTGTTTAGTAGCTCGATAAGCACAGTCCTTTCAAAGGTAGACTTACTGTATATCATCACGGAAGGCAGGCAGGCAGGCAGTCTTCTTACTTCCATCTGTATGAGACTTTGATTGTACCCTCAGACTGCCTTTTTCAACCTTGCAGCTCAGGTTAACTGGTTACACCTGGAACTTACTGTCAGCAGAAGTTAACCTCATCATGCCGATAATAGAGCATGTTCTAATCTTCTGCTGACATAGAAGGAATGAGGACTGTAACTGACTCTGCATGACTTTCTTTGCTAACAAGAATAACCACAACAACTCCCGAAGTTCAACTTGCTTCTCCGCCAGGATCCAAAACTGTTTGTTGACAGTGTCTATTTCAATTCCTGGGAAACTAAGCAACTGGGTAGGACCCACTGTCTTTTCCCAATCCTGTCAGCTATCACGTGAAATCAATTCAACAGATTCCCACACACTCTGGACCCCACTCTGGCCCTCAAAAAATTGGCCAAATAGTGCCAAATTTCTTGGCTGCCTGACTGTGCCTTCACTACCCATTCCAGGAACTGGCTAAAAGTTTTGAACTAGAAGCAGAAAATCGAGCAGCCTATAGAACATACATTTACAAAAATAACAACACTCAAACTTACAACCTAATAAGTGGAAGCACCCTGAATTAATAACAGGAATATAAATGCTGAATCCATAGCTGCCTTAGCCAACAATGCACCTCAACAAATCAATTATTCGCCACAAATCACTGGGTCCATACCATATTTCACAGAGACTTCTTCCGATAACGATAGGTAAAGAATCAACCTGAAGTCCCCAGGTTCCTTTCTTGGAACCACACCCAGGGGAGAGATCCTCAAAATTTCATGCCATGGGAAATAGACAGAATTATTTGTGGGGTTATTTATGTAATTGCAATTCAGTAAGTATAGATATAGGATAAAGTATCTGTTGTCTAAATTTAGCATAGGTTGAACTTGATGGACGTACGTCTTTTTTCAACCTCATTAACTATGTAACTATACTATGTAACTAGTATGTACCTCGCAGATAGCTTACTGAATATCTTTGGCTATGCCCATGCATGTGATGTCTAGAATGACATGACACGTGTAGCGTATACAATATACTTTACAATGTAGCAATGTCGATAGAAGTGCAGTGAATGGCACAATACTCTAATATTTGCATGTTTTGTGTGTTTATATACAAATTATATATACAGTATACTGTTGTTTAAGCTCTCTATTAAAACTTCAAAGGGGAAATGCCATTTATTTACCCCGAAAAACCCTGTCATCGCACCCAGCTCATCTCACCTCAAATCCCACTCCAGACCCTACTCACCTGACCCCGGATCCACCTCAGCCCAACTTGGATACTGCTCCCCTGACCCCAGACCCAGCTTAGCCTAACCTGGACCTAGTGCAACAATCCAACTCCAGTCTAGCTGTAACTGGTGACTTGGTCAGATACAGCTTGGCAATGTCAATTATGATGCCTATGTAAAAGACACAACTGTGGCCAGACCTGCCATTGATCGGGACCTGCCACTGCATCTGGAGCACAAACTGAAAACAATGGAAGGAAAAACAGATGTTCTTTTGTAGAGGCTGGACCAAATGGCAAGGGACATAATGAGAATGGTGATGGACATTGCATATCTCTATTCGATTATAGGTACACTGCAGCAGGACAGAGCAAGGCATCAGGAAGAAATCTCTCTCCCACCCATATGCATCCATGCAAGAGAGCAAGACGTGGACATAACCTCTCTCCCTTGCCATGTGCTTTCATGCAATACCGAGCACACCCAACAACCCAGACAGTAATGATGACTTTGTGGCTATGAGCCCTCATGCTATGCCCAACCTGCAGGAAAGTGGTATCCCGGAGAAATTACCTGTGCCTGTTTTCCTAAGCAAACCTGCAGCACCATGGAGGCAAAGACGTATCAGTATCAATGTTTATGGAAATCCAATAAATGACATCCTGCTTTCAATAATATCAGGGCAAACTTTGCAAAGCTATGTTACATACAGCAAAGGACAGCCGAGTTGATTTGATTTAAGTATGAGATGCAGTATGAATGCACTACTGCAGAATTCAAGAACATAAAAGGCACAATCAATGGGCTTTACGGCATCAGAGGACTGTTGGCTGTACTAATCAGTGAATGACACTGATGACTGAAACATAATTTTTTTAATACATACAATTTTTAATAGTCATTTATTTTTTGGCATTGTTTAATACTTAATTTCATCCTTTTTTGAAGATTTGGAAGGCGGATTAACGTCAACACGTTGTTACTATAAGGAATACCCCAAGCGATAATGGATAATTAAGGTAATGTATGTGTTCCATTCAATTGGTAATACCTGTACTGTGCATGTGCACAAATTCAACTAACTGCATATGTATTCCCTTCAGTTTACATAGAGCGCACATGCGCATCTTGACCCAACAGCAGCACAGTGTAATTAATGCATCTATTTCTTCTTGATTATTTTCCAGTTGAAACTGTACAAGAGACAGCATGAAGAAGATGTCAGTTGAAGAAGATTGTGAAACGATACAAAGTCTTTGTTATTCATCTCTAAACTCTAATTTACTTTAATAAAAATGTCTTACTTCAAAAATACTTTTTAGTCAACTGAAGTTTATTATGGAAAAAGGGGTGGGTTACATTGCATTTAGATTAAAAACACACTAGCACATCAGGACGGCCTATCGCTACTGCAGAGCACTACGACCATTTTGCGGTAGTGGTGCAGTTGCTGTCTCATGGCCGCATGAGATTTATATGGGATTAAATTGTTTAGCATGTAGTGTTTACTAACATTACAAGTGCTACTTTTTTCTGATTGTTAAAACTTGGTGTTTTTGTAATATACAGTATTGTAGTGTGTTATTTTTTGTTTTGTTTTAGAGATCTACCAAATATTCATGCAACATATTACTTTACACTTGCCAAAAAAAGTGATAAATAAAAAAGATTCAAAACTTTTTTGAACTACAGAATCTACAGTAAGTACTAATGTAACTTTTCCATTCTAATGATGCTCAGATGCATTTTGAATGTGTCTTTTAGGATTGATAGATTAAGCTATTTTCTCCTTGCAGGCATCAGTTTGTCGTTTGACAAGTTTTATTTTTATAGGAGCAGTGAGGATTTGCAGTACAAGACACTCATACTTTAACAGCACATATCTTCCTCTGGATTAATAATACTGTCTCATTTTATCTGCCTCAAAAACTCTTTCAAGCCACAAGAATTTTCTACTCTTTGTTGAGCTAACGATTTATGTCACATGTAACAGAGTTAATTAACATCTTTTTCTTTGACTCTAATGTAGACGTAAAACATTGTGTTAAGATCCTCTTTTTAGAGGAAAATCCATAATAGTGTATTGATGAGGCACAATCAGTTGAATTGAGGCTTGTAGAAACCTTTTCCAAGTGTATGTCGGCGTCAATGTATGAAAATGCTCTGCACCTATTTTGCTTTACTTGCATCAGACAGAAACTTGGGGACCCTCAATAAGAGGAGTCTATTGAAGGACAAAACATTTTTTCTGCACATGGTCACGAACACAGCGACATTTCTTGTATTTTGTAACAAAAATTGCAACCTGGTTGCATTACAATAGGTTTTTAGAGGAAAATCCATAATAGTGTATTGATGAGGCACAATCAGTTGAATTGAGGCTTGTAGAAACCTTTTCCAAGTGTATGTCGGCGTCAATGTATGAAAATGCTCTGCACCTATTTTGCTTTACTTGCATCAGACAGAAACTTGGGGACCCTCAATAAGAGGAGTCTATTGAAGGACAAAACATTTTTTCTGCACATGGTCACGTAAAACATTGTGTTAAGATCCTCTTTTTAGAGGAAAATCCATAATAGTGTATTGATGAGGCACAATCAGTTGAATTGAGGCTTGTAGAAACCTTTTCCAAGTGTATGTCGGCGTCAATGTATGAAAATGCTCTGCACCTATTTTGCTTTACTTGCATCAGACAGAAACTTGGGGACCCTCAATAAGAGGAGTCTATTGAAGGACAAAACATTTTTTCTGCACATGGTCACGAACACAGCGACATTTCTTGTATTTTGTAACAAAAATTGCAACCTGGTTGCATTACAATAGGTTTTATTCTTTCAAGAGTAATGAGATTTGATGGAATGTTGCCAAATTTTACAATTTTTGAGAATTCTATCAAACGGTTTAATATTGTTTGACAGAATTTTAACACTTTTCAACAGAATTTGGCAAAAATGGCAGTATACAACGAATCATGTGACATGAATTTAGGGTCATGTGACCAGTTCATTGGCTTTAAATGCTTGATTATTTTTTTTTTCGTGTTTGCACATTTTCACATCACTTTTCATAAAAAAGGGCCCATTTGCCTGGTTCACAAATGTCGGTGAAAATATTGCACATCTATAAAAATTGGCAATATGATCTATTGTAGTACAGTAGGTCTCTAACTGATCTAAAGAAGTAACATTTAATAATTCACTTTTGAACACTGGAATCTTATTGTGTGCTGCTCTTCATCCATTTAGATTATGGCTCATGACAGGGAGTTGGGCACCCAGTGTTCACTGTCAAAGGGGCCAGCAACACATTACTGAACAATTTGTTGCTAACCACTCTGACAGGGAAAGGATTATGACTTCTATTGAGAACCAAGTGTTCCTCCATGCATTTTATGATATTCTATCTTCTATGTCTCACATATGGAAAGTGCTAAGAAAATGCTAAGTCTGAGAACAAACGGTTTTAGGATGACACATCTGAAACAGATCTTTCATATGGTTTAAAGTACCAGTCTTAATTGGGTATTTTGAATTGTAGTTTAATGTCACAACTTTTTAACCATTTTAATGCTGCTTACTGTACATCATTTAAGAGTTTAGTTTGTTTTCCAAATTAGGCCCCAGAGTCTATGATATATTGTAAGTAGCTTTCTTTAGATGCTCAATCAAAGCTTGGAAATTCCAATGAGTTTGTGATCAGCACTTAGGGATCTATGCATCAATACAGAGAAAATAATGTTTTAATGCACTCCTCTGGTTTTTGGAGAAGAGATGCAACATTTGTTAGAACCCTCTAATGAATAATATAATAATATATACCCTCAATCCATCACAATATATATATATATATATATATGATAGATAGATAGATAGATAGATAGATAGATAGATAGATAGATAGATAGATAGATAGATAGATAGATAGATAGATAGATAGATGATAGATAGATAGATAGATAGATAGATCTTTAATCCGCTTCACAAAGACTTCAGTAACCTTGTTTGTATTGACAATCTCCTCTATGTTTACTCCCAACTCCCTGATAGGCTGCTGATCCACTTTCACCTCCACCCGGGGAGCCTGTCTGTGACTTTGTTACCCAGCTCAACTGAGTTGCCCGCAGGGCATGGTTTTCAGGTCATGGCAGCTCTCCCTGACAGGGGTTGCTTTCTTCGGGGTCTCTGCAGCTCTGGTGTCCATAGGCTCCCCTCTCTTAACTCCTCCTTTCTTCCCTGCAATTCCTGGGTACCCCAACCTCTGATCGTTCAAACTGATTGGCTGTAATCTCATGTGTCCCTCTCTCAGTAGCAAGGGCTTCTGGGAGTTGTAGTCTTGCTGCTGCTCTGTCATTGGCTCATTATTAACACCACACACCAGAGAGGAGCCAGCTGGGGGGCAGCATGCATAAATCACTGGCATCAAAGGGCTACAGACAGATACATTCCGTTGAGGAAGTTGGTAAAAGTGCGCTCAAAATTAATAGTGGTATCTCCAGATAGAGTATATTAGTGAATCCCTGATGAAGTAGCCATAGCTACGATACACGTTGGAATAGATTGTGTTCTGTTTCGCTATTCTATTGCTTGCTATAACTCTTTATTTAGCTCAATATTGCCTCTTTGGCTATTTTGCTGCAAGTTATTCAACCTATTACGAAGACACTGTGGATTCGTGTTCAACTACAACAGCTGTGGTGCAGTCCAGGTGATCCAGCCCCCTTTTACTTACACCTAGACGACGGTGACACGTGGAGTTCAATACTGAGGACCGAAACGGGTGCATTCCCTAACCGGAGCTGATCGTCATCGTGCTGCGGGCGTTTGTTTGCCGTGACGATCGGGAGTGCTAAACATATGAAGTTGGACTTACCTTTCTTCTCTACTGGGAACGTGATTGTTTATACCACCGAGCCGGGAGCGGGTGCCTTCCCTACCGACGTTACCATCTATCCGTGTGCGGACACTCACCACCCTGCTTTACAATTTGGCGAATTTCTTTTTCCTTGGAAACTAAGATCATTTTGTGATGTGTATGGGAATCTGGTAACAATGTATATCTTATAATGCAACACTGTTATTCCTCATGTGACACTGCTTACGTGCTATTTTATTTTTATATGTTTTTATAATTACTAAAGATTTATTATGTGAATGTTTGCGTTGGTATTTTTCCTCACTATTTACATTCAGTACTGAACTTTACTCGTATTTCTTGTTTAGACTATTTCCTTTGCAATGTAACACACTTTACATGTGTAATAACGGTATGGTGCATATTATTTTAAAATTAACAGAAGAACATTGATGTAATTCAATCCACATCTGATTTTGCAAATTGGGTTGTGATTGTGATAAACAGACAGGTCTAGTTTATATTAAAATAACTGTGATGAACATACATTACTTTCCAATGTAAGCACAGTACATTTGCATCAATTCCTTACATAAATAGAACACTGCATTTTGTATTTATTCCACGGAGCAAATCTGGAAACAGTTTTAAGACACAGACATTAAATAAATAATAGTATGTGAGTGAGAAGTAAAGGTAAAATTTATGATGTATTGCAAAAACTTTAAGGTGTCTGATGTGGTACACTACATATGTTGTGAGATATAATCACAGGATCAAAAATCAGTACATAATAATGAGTTATGGTTTTCTAGCCTGTAGAGTTCCATCCGTGTATTACCATAACATATGAAAGTAAAATGCATAATCTAGAGATGACTTACTCTATAACTCCAGATACACGAACACACGAAAGAAAGTTATTAACATCATCTTGATTAAATGAAATGGCAATATAGAAGAGAGATTAGTTATTGGGTTCGCTGACATACAGTAACCGTAAATCACAGATCTTTTGCTGGTCATATCCCCCTTGATCCAGTGACTGCAATTCACAAATGCCTAGCTTTAAACATAATTTCAGAGTACAATAGGTATTTAAGGTGCTGATATACATGAGAGCTCACAATTAAAAACCATTCACTGTCAGAAGGCCGGCAAATGTGTTGCTGGCCCCTTTTTCAGCAAAGGGATTTCATACTGTTGGTGACAGTGTCTTCCTCATTCTCATCAGCTTTAACTTATTGATGCACACAGTAAGGGGAAAAAACTGCAAGGGACATAACGTAATTCATATCTAACTCCTGCTAATACAGTACCTTACATATAGATGTAGCCAACTTTATTGCACTTGTTAAGGCAATGCACCAGGTTTCAGTTAGTGCTTTCCTATTAGAACATTGACACATCAATGGCGGCAATAGAGCTGGTTTCATATGCAGACACTAATGTAAACTCTTTAACAGAGGCGCTATGCAACTCATTTACCTAATGATTTGTAGACATTTTTGGGATCTCAATACAGTCCCACCTACACTCTAATTTTTACATTATTTTATGTGTTTACTTTATTAGTTTACATGACTGATTTTAAATAATTTAGCAATGAAATGTGTATGTGATTGTTACTTACTTACATAGTTACATATATAGTAGATGAGGTTGAAAAAAAATACATACGTCCATCAAGTTCAACCTATGCTAAATTTAGACAACAGATATTTTATCCTATACAGTATTTGTACTTACAGTATATTGTTACAGATGATTGAGTAGATGGGTCGACAAAAAGGTCATACGAGATTTAAAAAAAAAAAACATATTTTAATTAAATTCACTTTGGTTAGTACAAAACATTCTTTTTAAGAAATACATTTGAAATTACTTGTTTAACATAAAAAATATATAGAAGTTATGAGTTAATTTTAATTAATTTGAATTAATTTAATTGTAATTTTTTCAACTAAGAGAATCTTAGATTGTCCAAACTAAAAATACATTTAGTGTGTTCTTGATTCATCAATCTGCTCTAAAATAAAAATGATTTGCTTTATTTCTGTTAAAATAAATGGTGATTTATAAAAGCTTGACTACAACTTCATTAAATCGGGAAAACAAATGTATAAATTACATTTCCTGATCTTTTCAAGTGAGAAAGACTAGCAATGCTTGCAATAGAGTCAATCTTGGTATTTATTAATATGTCTGATATGCCTCCAGCATAATTTTAAACACACTATGTTATGAAATAAAAATAATATATTTAAAAATACATTAGTAGGTGAGCCCAAAAACACCCACACATGACATACAGTAACTAGACCAACCAGTTAAGGAGAAGTGTTCTTCTTCCTTAAATTTAATAGTAGTGGCCAAGAATGATGGCTACGGAGGCAGCTTCTCTGTGCCTCAAACAGCAAAATTAGACAGTAAGCTCTTTGGGGCTGGGTCCCAAGGTACCTGGAAAATTATATGTACCATGTGGAATACACTACTATAACGTATAAGGAAAACATAATGCATCTAACATAAAGCTAAAATGAAGATGGCAAAGATAGCAACTTTCCCATGCTTCACATTTAAAGGTGACATACTGTCGTGTCGTCCAGTTTACCAGTCATACTTTTTGAAACTCAGCCTTGATCTGTCATGTTTTTCATAAGGTTTTTTAAAATAAAATATATGAGCAGATCATACAGTACATGTCTGGATTTCCCTAGTGCTGCAATACAGTATGTGTGAGAAGCAATGTCTGCACAGTATAAGTCCAAAATATATAAGCATTGATCCCTTCTTATCTTAGCAATATGCAGGAACACTCAGCAGCCCTGCAACAATAGATGTTTCATTAAGCAGCCTCTGCTGGCTCATAGCTGTCTAGACCAAGGTACATTTAGCTTAACCTTTTGCACTGTGGTCCAAACTAGTTAAATCAGAAATCAGGTTTCACACTGCGAGATAGCACAGTAATTGTAAGTGTCAGCTATACATGCACTGAACATCACACACACACACACACACACACACACACACACACTATATTATTATTCACTGAACTGATATGATTGTAATAAAAAGAATAAAGACACCTGCAATTTATTCAGGATGTCCAGATTTGCATGTCAAACTATATTGCATCACTATGTACTTGTAGGATTTAATAAAATGTCAGATCTATTAAAAGATACCCAATCGTTCTATATTAACTTCATACTTAAATGTTAAATATGCTAATCGATATAATATAGTGATAAACATCCCAGCTGAATTGACTATTATTAAGCGCTTTAATTGCAAGCCACCAACAGGGCAATTTAAAAAGAGGGGCAGTCAGTGACTTTTACTGTAGTTGAAAACATACACCCTGATATATACAGTTCAATACCTATACATTTAAACAATTTTTGCCTCGGAAAATAAGGATAAATAGCAGTAGTGGTACAGTATTTATGCCTTTGCCCCATGAAGTAATTTTTCTCGTGAATGATCTCTCATTAAAGTAAATTAATAGTAGTACTTTATCTAAACAAGGAATGTATATTCCAGGAATTTTTCTTTACATAGCACCCCAAACAGGACAATGGAAATAAATTACATTCAGCCAAGGGCAAGAATAAATAATTCATAGTTCAAATATGAAAGGATATACATGTAATGGATTTTCTGGCCTAGCCTGACCCACCCAATCTCACATTGGCCCCTGTGGTCTAACCAGTCCCCATTACAGTGTGGTGTCTGGTGGTGCACCTGTTGGCAACAGGACTCCTGAGTCTCCCGCATGATGTTGTGTGGGGATTGCCAACCCAGACAGGCAGCTGAGGTAGTGTGCATGAATCCTACCTATATCCAGTGCAGCGCCTCCACCTCATCAGGATCCCAGCGTCCGCTTGTGGATGGTCCTGGTGAGGAACTCCTCTGTGGTGCACTCCTCTGTGTAATCACTCCACACTTACACATGAGGGTATGGTTTAACAGCATCATCTTTATTGACTTGCGGCGGGCCAGCTGCCCCTCACAGTGGGTGTACTTAGCCTCTCATGTTCACCGCACTTCCCTTTGAAAGGTGTCCTTTCCCCAAATTGGTGGATTCCCTATCTCCCCTTAGGGAGATAGTCTCTGTGCCAGGTCCCTGGTCACAGTCTTATAAGCTGTCTCCTCCCAAGCCTGCACTCAGACTTGTTCCTTGTCTCATAACCTCTTACATAACCTTCCAACAGCTTAGCAACAACTTCCTGAACCACTAACTTTTGAGCAGTGCTGTGCCTTATGTATCCTCTGGGGGCTGGCACAACTCTGACATCACTAATCATGGATTCAGAGCATGTGACCACTCCCATCCATACATAGGGCACCTCACCAGGGTGTGAGGGCAAACCTCCATAATTACTGCTGCCATGCCCATAACTTACCAGGCTTTACTGTCAGCAGGAGAGATGACTATAGCCATTTTACAGAATGGTTACATTCTCCCCCTGGTGAATCCCACCGTCCCCGGCTGGGACCTAAATTTGAAGTACCTTTCTTCAGGAAGCACAGTAAAATGAATGACATACATAATTACAGTACCTATCTTCATCATAACATAATAACAGATACTTCCTAACATAGATGTATAACAACCAGGATTACTCCCTGATGGAATATCCATTAGTGGTACTACCATACCCTCTTAAGGTGGCCTACGCACAGCATGGTCCACTGGATTTAGAGCAGCAACGCTGTAACATCCTGGGTGACATACTGGACACCCACAAACAGCCCATAACTCTGGCCTGGATGCAAGTGGACTGAGAGGATCATGGCCATACACTTCCTTAAGGCACTCCCTGGAAATGTAAGACAACTTTTCTTGATTACACCACTTCTCATCTAACACTTCAGGATACCAATCCTCTAGAGAGCTATCAGTATCCCAATCTTCTATGGAACTATCAGAATCCCAATTTTCTTCCTCCTCATCAGTACTATATCCCCTATCCTCTTCAGTGGAACCCATCTCAAACTCAATGTTTCCCTCCCTTGGATGGTGGAAATAAAGTAACAGCTTTTGGCGATCCCTGGCAACCCTTGCCGACACTGGAGGTACATATGGTGTTCCCCGGGCAATAGGCACAACACGAGCAACTTTACCCAAATCCCCAGACATCCCACTGGTATGAGTGTGCATACCATAACGATTGACTTCCCCGTTAGCCACAGGCTTGATTACAGTAGGAGTCACCCCAAGAGACTTCACATAGGTTAACATTTCCCTCCCCGATCTCTCCTCAGAAGTAAAGCAATCACCCCAGTCCAGGCTCTCCCCAGTCCATTCATCTGCGCTGCCCTGTGACTCCCCAGACCACCCTTGGCTCGATCGGGACCCCGAGGGAGACGTGACAGGGGCAGGGGCTTTAACTATGGCCGGGGGTTGAGCATAGGGAAATACTGCCGGCATACGCGGGGCTACGACCTGCAACTTTTCGCTACCTTGCCCGGTACCATCGGACTGGCACTCATGTTCACTCGTGTCCTTGTTCCATCCGGTTCTGCTGTGCCCACCGGAAATGATGTCCTGGATCTCGCGGGATTCGCCGCCGCCATCTTGCGTTGGGCTCCCAACCGGAACCTCTTCCTCCAGAACGACATCCGCCGCCGGAAGTGATGGTTCTGCTTTCCGCTCCGCTCGGGCCTGGGCTAGGCCTCTCTCTGCCGTTGCCACCACCGGCGCCTGTGGAGGGTAAGGATGTGTCTCACTGCTCCGTCGGATCGGGATGGGATCTTCTCCTCCTTCCGCGCTGTAAGTCACCACGGCCGTGGGACTCCGCCTCTCGGGTTGTTTCTGCACCGGCGACATGAGACTCCGCTCTGCCGTGACACAGGTAAGTGCCGGTTCTTATCCAGCACCGCTGTAGTGGTCCGCCGGTAGGCGCATCAACACCGTCGTTAGGGTCGCTTGTTCCTCTTTCGAGGAGCCGAACTCCGACTCGGGGAGTGGCACTCCCGCAGGGGACCGACGGTGAGGTTCCGGGTTCTCACCACGTTTGTAGGCCCCTTTCTCTTCAGGCTCCATTGCAATCATTAGGAGCGATCCCCATTCTCCGGGATCAACTGGTTCGTTCCGGACCACGCACGGGGCTTCAGCCGTCAGCATGGCTGTGTCCGCTCCCGCCTCCTCGGTCTGCCCTGGTACGAAGGGCTGCATGGCCCCTAGGTAGTGGATGCCACATTGGGGACACCTAGCCGTTGTGCTAGCTTCTCCGCCGGGTAACCTGCACTGCATGCACAGGCACCGCAATGTGTCTTTGTCCCCAGCCTTGACTACCAGGAAGCCTCCTGGCAATGAATAGGGATATACCCCAATGTCCATCTCGCTCTTTGTAGTGCTGGTTACGGGAGACACTTTGCGCAGTGATTTCTCCAGCTCCTCGCACTTGAGGGACAGGAAGCTCACATCCAGCTCCTCCCTCAGACAACTCAGGCCTCGCTGGGCAGAGGTAGAGACCCCTCCGCCTGGTGAATATTTGGGGAGGGTCCCACAGATTCACGTTATGGCCCATAATTGGCTCTGAGCCTGTCACAGTCCTGGAGGGCGCGGCCACAGCTTTCGCACCACTACCCCCAACAGGGCAGGGTTCTCTCTTTGGCGCCAATCCCGGCCAACTGTCTGCAACTTTTGCATTTGCAGAATTCTCTGCACTCGGCTCACGCGGTCTCCCAGGGAAGCGGGAACCGCCATTTTCACTTGCATTGACATTCATAGGAGTAACTGAGGTAGCTTCTGATGTGCTGTACGCTGACTGGCAAGCAAATCCACCCCTCTCCCCACATATTACTACAATGTCCTCCTCACTATCATCCGGAGTAATACTCCGTGGCCCTAGGCAGGACCAGAACGGTGCGGCCACAGCCTTAGCACCACTCCACAGCAGGCTCATGAAAGTCATTTCCGTAGCATGCTCTTCACCCGCACACACGCCATGTGCGCTCTCTCCATTAGCCTCCGTCTGCCATCTTGGACCTTCCGCACCGCGCGGATCCTCCATTCTTGCGGTCGCCATTCTTTCACTGTACTTAGGATTATTGTACATGGAGCTCCTCTCTGCGGGGCAGTTACCACACCGGTACAATAAAGATTACCTTGATACACCACCTTGTGTACCTAATGTAGGCTGGACTTGTGTTTGCACTACCTCAGGCTAGGCTCACTCTCTCTGTGTCTGCTGTATCTCCTTCCTCCCAGTCTGTTCTCCCTTCGGTAAGTGGTCTGGAATGGGCTAGAGTACTCTGGGGCTTCCATGCAGTACTTGGGCGTCTACCTCTCTTGGTCAGCCTAGCGCAGACCCTCTCCAAGATTCCTGACCACGTTAAGGCATCCTACCAACTAGCACTACCTCAAGGTGACTAGAACAGCTATAGCCCAGCTCCAAACCCCCAACTCCTTTCCTGGCCCCTAGGTCGTCCCTGCGAACTGACAAACTCCATCAGCCCCCTGACTACCCCTAAGTCCGTCCCAACACAGCACAAAGTGGCAGCAGACACTCTCCCTGTTTCCAAGTGACCTAGCAAAAGCCTGTCCTGTTGACAGGTATCTCAGCAGCGCCTCCAAATGTAACGGATTTTCTGGCCTAGCCTGACCCACCCAATCTCACATTGGCCCCTGTGGTCTAACCAGTCCCCATTACAGTGTAGTGTCTGGTGGTGCACCTGTTGGCAACAGGACTCCTGAGTCTCCCGCATGATGTTGTGTGGGGATTGCCAACCCAGACAGGCAGCTGAGGTAGTGTGCATGAATCCTACCTATATCCAGTGCAGCGCCTCCACCTCATCAGGATCCCAGCGTCCGCTTGTGGATGGTCCTGGTGAGGAACTCCTCTGTGGTGCACTCCTCTGTGTAATCACTCCACACTTACACACGAGGGTATGGTTTAACAGCATCATCTTTATTAACTTGCGGCGGGCCAGCTGCCCCTCACAGTGGGTGTACTTAGCCTCTCATGTTCACCGCACTTCCCTTTGAAAGGTGTCCTTTCCCCAAATTGGTGGATTCCCTATTTTCCCTTAGGGAGATAGTCTCTGTGCCAGGTCCCTGGTCACAGTCTTATAAGCTGTCTCCTCCCAAGCCTGCACTCAGACTTGCTCCTTGTCTCATAACCTCTTACATAACCTTCCAACAGCTTAGCAACAACTTCCTGAACCACTAACTTTTGAGCAGTGCTGTGCCTTATGTATCCTCTGGGGGCTGGCACAACTCTGACATCACTAATCATGGATTCAGAGCATGTGACCACTCCCATCCATACATAGGGCACCTCACCAGGGTGTGAGGGCAAACCTCCATAATTACTGCTGGCATGCCCATAACTTACCAGGCCTTACTGTCAGCAGGAGAGATGACTGTAGCCATTTTACAGCATGGTTACATACAAATATGCAAGTATGCTATAATTTAAATTAGGCAGTACTAAAATACCCCCCAAACCCAACATAAGCTCAAATCAAAGCACAGTTCATTAGATGAACTAGAAGGTGGAGCTTTACGTTTTTTAAATAATTATCATCCAGCCATTGCCTTTGTGTTATCTACTTTATATAATTACCCATAATAGGAATCATCCTAAAATTGAGATCAGATTAATTAAAAGGGTGATCACAGTTTACGTAATACTTTTTGCATATCTAAAATCCCCATATTAGCTGGGGGAATTCCTAGGAAAACTTGAAGTATATCCAGCTGATGAGCACGCTTTTCCATGTGCATTAAAACCACCTAAACTTCAATACACAATTCATATACAGTAAATATTCTGCACCATATTTTATTTAACAAAGGGCAGTTGAAGCCTACACAAATATACAGTAATTCAGCTCCTTCAATCCACATAACATTGCTTGTTTGTTTGCTCAATTGATCTTACTGTAGCATCATTGACACAGCCGTCTGTGAGATGGCATAATAAATCACACTTCAAATTAATTAATATCACATCTGCAACATGGTATCAGAGCCCCCAATATTCATAAATACACATGGAACTATTGTTGGACAATCAATGAACACTAATAAACATTAACATAAACATTTATTTTGTAAGATTTTCAAAGGGTTGTTGGCACCGTCCATCCATCATACACTCCCAGGATAGAGCACATGGACCATTACTGTCGTATTATATTTTCTTCAAAACGTTTTTTAAAGATTTTTTTTAAAAAGTTAGGAGAGAATTTAATTTGCAATGCAAAACTACCATTTATCAAAGCTCCGACAAGATACCTTTTTTTTCTGGTCATAACAAGTCCTCTTTCTTTCCGACCAATAACCAAAATCTGTATACAGCATGAGGCAGCAATCTCTTAATTGAAATAACTTGCAAAAATGTAGTTTACCGTAGCTTCCTTATTAAATATCATAATCTTGGGTTTCTCAAAATATACCAACATATGCATTAATTTTACGTGGCAAATGTCATTGTTTAACCCGTAGGTAGTAAGTGTCAATAAAATAATACCATTGGCAGATGCAAGAATTTTGACAGATTCGATATATATGGATGGGGGGGATGGGTGAAAGAATGTCATCTTCAGCTATTTTCTAATGTCTTACACATCAACATGAAATAACATGGTAGCTAATTGGCAACACATTTTGGTTCCAAAATTTATTTGGACAAATATTTAAACCTTTTAAACATTATGACTTTACAAAAGCTATTTTTTTTATCTTAAAGCAGCTATTTTTGGCCAGGTCCCTAGCTGTTAACATATCACCAAGAACTTATCCCTAGAGACACAGCCAAATGTTTACATAAAATCTAGGAATGCTAAATTTGAATTGCCTTGCCATCATGTATTTTTTTTCATCATATAATTCAATAAAAACGTATGATCAACCATTCAATAATATTTCCTAAATCCAACCTGTGATTTTATAACCATTTGATTTTCTTCAATGCAACTGTTTAGAATTCACTGATTTTTTTTTTAATCTGCTCAAACTTGATAATAAGGTACTACATTTATATCACCCTTTTTAAAAATGAGTGTGACGGTGAAGAGGTAACCAGGCTCACTAATTAAAGTTAAGCACATTTGGTTATCTCTGACCCATGTGTTGAGGTTCAGGAGTGTCAGCTCTTGGACCCAACTGGTATAAAAGCCTCGCCTGTAATTGTGCAATATTAAAGATTTTTTGTGTTTTACCTTTCCATGGATGACAGCAAGCAGGGATTGCTGTGGTTTGAGTTTCAGGAGGGGGGTGGGGCTGCGGAAAAAGTGTTGTCTGATTGTGTTTATCTAGTCAGGACCCAGAGTTGATGTTTCCCCTAAAAATTTACCCACAGAACAGGTCTGATTCCTGGATGCATGTAGACACAGTATCTCAGTAATATCTTTCCTTGAAAATGCTTGTGTGACTCACCACTGGGGGTAGGGGTCCCTGCTTCAGCACAGCCCAGAAAGGTAAGTGGTACAAAGGGATGTAAAGTATCCCTGTAATTATAAGAGGTCCCCAGGTTAAGGGGGATACCCAGTTACTGTACAGGTAACCCAGAACCTGCTTAGATGTTATGGGGGTACTCCAAACATCTATAAGGTTGTGAGGGGGCTTGTAAAGTCCAGTCCCAAGTCTATTTTATAGTGTGGGGGGAATATGGCTAGTAAAAAATAAACTGGAGGTTTTTATTCTATTCCCCATACTAGTAAAACTTAGGATAGTTTTAAAGTGTATATTTTATTAAATTGTGTGTTTTAAAACATATACACTTTTGCACAGAAATGAGTTGGGACTTTCAGAACCAATGCTCTGACAGGAGACTGGGCTACCAATTGGTGCCAATAGGTCTGGCAGGACATCTGGAGATGAAAGCCCCAGAGGATGTCTGAGGTGTCAAGACCATTTGGACAGGAGGGAAGGACTCAAGTATCCATGTCCTCAGGTCAATGAATGCTCTTTGCATTTCCATTGGTCCAACCAGAGTGGCAGGAGCATGTCACCATGGATGGCATTGAGGGAACCATGGACAGAGGTGCCAAATTGCACATGCCCCTTGGTTCATTCAGATTTCCAGCTAACTCTGTTTTTTCTACCAGCTTGTCTCTGATTGGCTGCGGAGATATTTCTCATGCTTTGGATTGGGCTATAGTATTTTTTTAATGAAACTGAGAGGTATTATAACCCCTTGCACCCATCAATTCTCCAGTAAGAAAAGGGCATCTTCAGCGAAAGTGGCCTGGAATATTTTCTGTCCTGTTTTTGCAACAGTTATCAGGTTTAGGATTCTCTGAACCTAGGAGAGTCTAGGTTGTTACCCCAATTCCCAAGTAAGTGTTTCTTTTGCTGTAGTTTGATAATAAGCACAACACATATTTAAATGATTTAGTCATTCCCACAGAATGTATATATAATACGTGAATGAGATGAGAAGTTTTGCCTGCCTAACCGTCTGCCTTTGCCAATACAACCATCGAAACATTTTGCATTTTTAGGACTCTATTCTTTAAAAAATGCAAGGATTACATTTACAGGAAAAGATGCCATGCTGTATATGAAAGCCATACGGTATTGCTTATAAATGCCAAATTTAGAGGAATATCCCCATAAATTAATGTAGCCATGCTGCAAAATAAATATAGTACTACCCCTTGGCTTCAGACTACTATTTACCAAATGTCACAAGGTACCCTAGCACTATATTTAAAATATATAGCTTGTTGAAGATTGTCCCAAACCAATCTCTAGATGCCATATGTTTTTGTAAAAATTTAAATTTTTCAACTACAATGGGACAACTATGTAAAATACATTTCTAACTTTACCTGAATTACTAAGATAATTTCTATCTGAAACAAGAGCATACAATATTTTTAAATAATAATAATAATAACGTTATGTATATGGTGATTTTCTCCCAAAGGGACTCCAAGCACTTCGCAGTTACAAAAAGGAAATAACAAGAAAAAATGTAAGGTTCTAAAAGAAACCAAACACAAGGGCAGATACAATACAGTTTGGGACTGTACTGTACACTGGCGACACACTTTATTCGAGCTCGGCTAGTCCCACGAATTCGGGTATACCCGGGTGTATTGAGGTTTGTGACTGTTTTCTGCCCGAGTGCATTGGGTTATTTTCCAGGCAGGGATTGAAGCATTTTATTCCCGCTGGCTGCAATACTGCACAGTATATATATATATACTGCATTACAATTCATGAATTTATGCCATCTGGTAGACACGCGAAGCATTGCAGCCTATTAAATCCTAATCATTATCATTTAACAGATCAGCCGCCCGTCAGCCAGGCATGAACCCAGGCTGGGAAGGCAAACGCAACGGGGCTTGTCAGAGGTGAGGAGCGGCGCATTCCAGGTATCTGCCAGGTACATACTGGGTATTTGCTCGAATAAAGTGTGTCGGTGCAGTAGTTACTAAAAGCCGGAAAGGTTTTGTGGTTCATTAATTAAATGCCTGGGTAAACAGGAACAGTAGGTCTTGAGCCTCCCAGGTTCACTAGAGTTAGTGGGAAACTTACAAATCACTGTAAATGGAGCACAATTAGGTCAATCCTTGATGGAGAAGGTTTCAGAGTGTTTGTAGAAAGCAGGCTTAGCAATAGTGACCAATATCAGGCAGTAGCTGAAAGGCAGATACGATTTTATATTGCATTAAACGGGGTATGGGTGGAAGGGAAGAAAGCATTATTAGCCACTGTATAAAGCATTAGTAAGACCATACCTTGAATATGTAGTACCGTATTGGGCCCCACTCCATAAAAAATACATTATGGAACAAGAAAAAATACGAAGAAGAGCCATGAAATTAATAAAGGGATCGAAAATCTAATTTATGAGGAGAAGCTAGTTAAATTATATTTGTTTACATTAGAAAAGAGGCATCTAAGAGTGGATATGCAGCTGGCCCTATGCACTTACATATGCCGGCCACCTCCTTTCTGCTGCCCTCCTCCTCCTTCCTATTAGCAGCGTCAAATGACTCCATGGATGAAACCAAAGTGACATCACACAGAGTCTCGGTGCCATGATAATGCAACGTCATGATGTCATTTGACGCCGCAATGTCACATTGCCATGGCAATGAGACGCCGTGTGACACCATGTTGGTGACATCTACGGCGTCATTTGATGATGCGAATCAGAAGGAGGAGGAGGGCGACATCAAAGAGGCACCCGACATATGCAAGTGACTTCCCTTCAGGCCTGAAGCACGGCAAATGTATATGGGGGTGGTTATTTATGCCGCCCGCAAATTTTGCCACCCTAAGCCCGGGCCCAATGGGAAATCTGCCACTGGGAAAATTTCACTGTATACAAATATATTCATGGTCAGTACAAGGAGCTTTCAAAATAATTATCCCAAGGGCAGAACAAATTACACAGAGTCATTTGGTTGGAGAAAAGGAGATTCACCAGCAACAAAGGAAATGGTTATTTACAGTAATAGAAGTTGAAATGTCGAATTCATTACCTATGGAAACTGTGATGGCAGATACAATAGGTATCAGCATAAAAAAGTTGGGCATCTTTTAGAAAGGAACGGTATAAAGGATTATACCAAATAAGCAAACATGGGAAGGATTTTGATCCAGGGAGTCGGGAAGGAATTATTTTTTTTCCCTTATGGATCAATATACTGTAAATAGAAATATGATCTGTCATCTAAATTTAACATACTGTAGGTTAAACTTAATGAACATATATATTTTTACAACCTCATCTACTATATAACATGGCATTCTAAAAGCGAATTATTTGCAATAACAACATCTTAAATACATTTTATTGGCATAGATTTAACTAGAAATGGGCACTTTTTTTGCGGATTTGGCTCCACCTCTAATCGGTCGGTTTTTTTGGTCCTCAGATCAGTGTCAAAAAGGGTGATTTAACTTTTTTTTTTTTTAATCACTGACAAACCACATGGGGGATTAATAATCCGTAGTTAGATTTTTAACAATCTAACAACGAATTGTGGAATCTGTGTGTGGATGTTTAACAATCCAGCAATGATTTGTGGAATCTGCGGAATGGATTCTAAAAAATCCGTACGGATTTTATCCGATGGCGGTTTTGGATTATTTAGTATGGATGGAAACTTGAACAATCTGTCAATGGATTTTACAGGAGAAGTCTGGGAAATTCTGGGGAAAGGATTTTGAGAGCTTCGCCCATCCATAGACTTAACATCACGTTATTGTAATATAATGTTGCGTTATCCTTTAATAACATATGGGTATGCTGGTCTTGGAATTTCTCCTATCCTTGCCCTGAAATAGGGCTTTTCCTGAAATAAAAGTAAAAGCGGAGAGGAAAATAATGGCGTGAAATAACACTATGTTTTTTTAGTTATGTGTAGCAGTGACGTTTCATCCAACCATACACTGCCAAAGCTTTAAAAGTGAGGAGGAGAATTGAGTGCGAGATACGGGATTTGATAGGAAGCAGGGAGAGTGATTTCAGCAGGGGAGACGCTGAGACAGATTTAGGAAAGAGTAGAGTGATTCTGGCAGTAGCGTTTAGGATAGCTTGTAGGGGAGACAGGTGAGAGGCAGGAAGGCCGGACAGCAGGAGGTTACAGTAATCGAGACAGGAGAGAATGAGGGCCTGAGTCAAAATTTTAGCAGTCGAGTAACAGAGGAAAGGGCGTATCTTTGTAATATTGCGGAAGAAAAAGCGTCAGGTTTTAGATACTTTTTGAATGTGAGGGGCAAATGTGAGAGAGGAGTCGAGTGTAAACCCTAGACAGAGTGCTTGGGCTACTGGGTGAATGATGGTACTTCCAACAGTAATGTGGAAGGAGGTAGTAGGGCTAGGTTTGGCAAGAAGTATAAGGAGCTCTGTTTTTGCCATGCTAAGTTTAAGTCGGCGGAGGGCTATCCAGGATAAGTGCTGTTATGTTCTACCTTTTTTGGATGAACTATACCTATTACATCATAGGTTAAGGTCATGTTAAGTGATATAAAAGAGTTTTGTGGATCTGGACCTAAATAGTGTGTATGTAATTGAGTACAAATCTCTGATTAATACAGCAGAAAGAAAGTTCTCCATTAGTACAATCAATACCCAAAGGAAGCAGAGAGAAAGTTCATATACAGTAAACATACATTTGATTCTGCTACTGTATGTCTGTTCTTTTTGCTTTTGTTCCTTCATTCACCACAATGGGATGTGTTTCCAGCAAGAACCCCTTATCCATTAACGGGATCTCAAATGTAAACATTAACAAGCCCTATTATGTAGTCTACTACTGTACATGTTCAACCCTGCAGCTGAGCATTAAGAATAGACTTCAATTATATCTACTCATCTTATTGTTGATGTTGAGAAAAGTTCTAAGTCAATAAGACAGTTGTATAATTGTAAAGTTTCAATATTTGATTCTCTAGAAACATTTACATTATATATATTTATAATATATTTTCAGAATATGGTTCAAAAATAAAACCTTTGTTAAGGGAACATAATAAGAAACAAAACGTAACATTTTTAATCAATGTAGTGAACTTCTTTAGAAAAAAATGAATAATTTGTAAAACAATATTTTTACTGTGACAAATAAGGCCTAGTTTACATTTTCTGTGTGCCCTATGTGGTTCTGAACTTATCTGGTACTTATTGATCTTCCGGTTCATCCCTTAGGCTAGCGATGACAGCATAACTACTATACGTGAAAGAACAAGAAAAAAAAAACCTTGATTAACTGTTTGCCTGTATATACTGTACAAGAATTTACAAACAGTCTAAGCATCATTTTTTTTTACATAATGATGGTAAAAACACCCAAAAGCATATGGTTACTATGAAAACATTGAAAGTCCTCCCTAAAAATACTTATGCTTATCTAATTTTTTAAAGTTATAAATCACATGTATTTAATCTATTAGATGAGCCACTGCCATCAGTTCTGTTTGATCTAAGGACTGCTCCTCTAACTTCCTTCACTTCACCTCAGACTATGTTTATCCTGCTTTTTTTTATGTGAGGCTCCCGATTAATTTGTGTACTAGAAATTGATGGTTTATGCTCTGGATCAGTGGACTCAATGGACTACACTTTTCACCTTCCAAAGCTTCTTCATGAGTCAATAGAGTCGCGAGGAAGTCTTGGAAGGTGAAACCCAAAGAGTCTGCATTTCTCCACTCTCCATCCAGGTACTGTACATGCAGACGAGACTGTCACATGGGACGCCGACATGAGCCAGAGCGTGAGACTGCAGCTCTGGAGTTTCTGATTTTGCGATCATATGTTTTAAAGAGTGTTCACACTGTGAGTGCACATTTTATTGTTTTATTTAAAGAATAGAAAGTTTTCAGACAGTCTGCACTATCGTCTCTTATCTCTGTCCCTTTGAAATTTCCTACCACATGGGTCACTGTTGCTAATTTGGAATATGCATTTTAAAGCTGGGAATATGTGAATAGTATGACTTACTGACACCTGAGCTCCTTATAAGGTTGGGAACATATTACACTATTGTGTGTTTATTTTCTTCTGTTTTCAGTATTAATCTAAACTCCCCTGTCTTGGAGAAACACTTAAACCAAGTGGGGCATAAATTTGCCTTTAACCAACCTCAGAAGGCGACTAGCATAAGGCTGCCTCAAGACCATGCTCCCTCCCATGCACACCCCAAATTGGGACCAATCCATTACATTCCAAATTTTGGCAAGGTTCCAGTGCCATCTTGGACTGCGTTTTAATAATATAACATGAATAAAACTATTTGACATAAACAGTTTGAGTAAAAACATTAGAACATTTAGCTTGCACTCTATTAACTGAACCCCCTATTAGAAGCCACTATGATCACATTCCTCTTAATTAAAATAAATAGGATGGGAGGGTAGGCTGCTTTGTGGCTGTTATCCCTTCAAAAAGCTAATTGACCCCACAAGGGCACCTTTATTTATAATTCCCAGTTCCTGCCCAAACGCAACCAATCAGGTGCTGATGCTGACCTGACTCAAACTCCCAGGTCAAGGTGCTCTTCTCAGCTATAGCCACCCGCTAATCAGGGGCTGACAACACAACACATAAGGGGAAAGGGGCTGTGGAGGTCAAGTTGACCTCCTAGTAACCCTTCTGGGCTATAATTTTTACTCGTAAACATAGTACTCAAACATGGCTCATCTGTGTAAATTTGAGCCTCCATTTTTCCATCAACTATGCTCCTCATTAATACAGTATGACAGCTTATTATTCTATAGTGGAAGTATCTATATTATACTGTATCATATTTTAAGGAGGCCTTCCCGGATTAATTAATTGAACAAGTTCATTGTGCAGAATATATCTTTGCATTGTAAGATGTTTTTTTTTTATTATTTTCAGATTTTTGTAAATAGCGCAGAGGGAAAAAAATCTACATCATTAAAATAACTGAGGGAGTTTAATGAACTGCAGAGACAAAATCATTGAAACAGAGAGCACATATGGAGGGATTATTCGTTACCTGGGGAGTAATACACATATTTCGCAGTTTGTGCAGCAGCCAAGTGAGATTTTTCTTTAGTTCTTTATATTAATTTGACGTAAATCAATAAATCCAACAATATGTTATGAAGGCCCACAAATGGTGGTAGAGACATATCACAGGAGTCATCAACGTGCAATCTGCTGTATCGTGCCAGAATCAGTGATATCTGCATTTAAAGTCAATAGCAGATGTAGTCATTTCAGGCAAGATGTAGAGGATCGTGCTTTGATAACTGTTCCATGAAAACTGAATCTGTGGGAGCCAAAACTGTTGTTTTCACCCAATGCTACACTGTAGATACAATTCTTCATGTGTGGAGTAATAAAGTGCTCAAATGCTTGAACCACTCAAAATATAAGCTATGGTGAGTAAAAAAGTTACAAAAACCCTCTACCGTACAGAACACAATGAGTAAAAATATTACTTGAGAGCCCATTCACGTCAGACAGGTCTGCAACCCTGCTATTCACCATTGTCTCCCAGCATACAATGCTTATAATGCAGCCAGGGATTCTGGGAAATTACATGCAAATGAGCACACAGTGCCAACTTCTACTTCTTATCCATTTTAAAGTGGACAACCCCTATAAACTTATGCCTGCCATATTACATAGATTCTCAGCACAGCCTGGGTGAAAGAAGTGCATAGCCAGTAACCTACTGTACTCACAGACAGCTATTTTGTCCTTTTCGCTTTCATCATTGTGAGAATTGTTATACTGCCTTTGCAATGGGCAACTGGAATAGATTTCAACCACACGTTAAATAAGTTGTGGTGGGTAAAAAAAATGACAAAAATCACTTGTGAGCATATTCATGTCTCAGAAAAATTATTGAATGAATGACTGAGGCAGGGAAGAACAAGCCTTTTGGAAGCTAAAAACAACAGTACCTAACAAGAAAGAGATTGTTTAAAATGATCATAATTAGGACCATAGCTATGCTTATTAAGCTGTGCTGTAAAACAGCTTAAAGTGAATGAGCTGCAAGGTATTTGACAGAGCCATAAGGAGTTTTATGACTGCATGACTTAGTAAATGTGGCACTAAATGATATGCACCTCACAATTTAGCAGAGCCACTGCACTATACTGCCCTCCAGCAGCAGTGTACTTTGAAAGAGGCAATCTGGCAGACTGTGCTGTATAATCTTTCATGCTTTCTTTTCTCTACTTTAAGAAGACAGCATTTGCTTCTGAACTTGAGAATAGAGTAAAAAACAAACGATGGAAGTTTTTTTCAAACAGATAAACCAGATGAATCTCTAGAAAAAGATAACAATTATAAACGGTATGGTGAGCTTGGGGTCTGTTCTTCTTCAGCAGGACAAAGGGTTCTAGTAAATATACCTTAGCTCAAACAGGGAGCCCCTACGTCCCAGGGCATGTAAAAGCACGTGTTTTTATCACCCTACAAAGCCAAAACATGCACACAATCACATACAGTACACCCTGGCCAGGCAGAACTCCCCTCCTCTAGTCCAGCTGTCAGTAGCAACACACTCCCCTCCCAGCCCCCGTCTCTTGTTTCTCCACCTACTCCTCTTTTCTCATGCCTACTGTCTCTCTCTTGTTTTCATTGTGGGCTAAGAAACGTGCCTGCGATGGAAAGAGAGCTCGAAAAGAGCTGCAGAAAGCAGTCACACTGTTATCTGACTGTAAAGGAGGAGTTGAGAACTGAGGAAGGAGAAGGGGTGATGAAGAGAGGAGGATAAAGAAGCATACATTTCCTATGAGAAGACAGACATACTGTAGTAAAGTGTGTGCCTGTGAAAGGACAGAAAGCACTACAGCTCATCGCGTTCTCTCTCTCTCTCTCTCTCTCTCTCTCTCTCTCTCTCTCTCTCTCTCTCTCTCTCTCTCTCTCTCTCTCTCTCTCTCTCTCTCTCTCTCTCTCTCTCTCTCTCTCTCTCATTCTGTCTCTCTCTCTCATTCTGTCTCTCTCCCTGTGCCTCCTTCAGATCTACTTATGTGGCTCTATCTGCCTCACTGACTCTCTCCCCCTGAGTATTTCACTGTCATTTTGTGTGCGCTCCTCTCATTCTGTGGTTGTCTGTCTCTGGTTCACATCTAACTTCCTGATTGTATATCTATCGTATTCTAGATACTGTAACACACTCCCACTCTTCTGGGTGTTTGTTTGTCCCAACCTGTATGACTCTAACCTTCTTTGCCTTCCTCACGCTATTTCCTGTATGTCTCGGCTAAGTCTTTTTTATTACCTGTACAGTATGTATCACTCGGTCTCTCTGTGACTGCCCGTGTCTCTGTCTCTCAATCTGCGTCCCTTTTTCTCTCTCCCTATGTTTCACTCCTTGCATCAGCCTCAACTCATTTATTTCTCATTATCTTCTTGACTTTGTTTTGGGTCAGATAATCTTTCCCTTGTTATTCTTTATCACTGATTAACTGTTAACACCATGTGCCGATTTCTGTGTTGATGCTCCTCTGTGTGTTCCTCACGTGTTTCAGAGAGTGTCTCCTTGCCTGTTTGTCCAGCATTCCTGGTAATGGCACCTTGTTAGGCATAGACAGGGCGTGCTTGAAGAGTCTCTACGGCCCTTGGTAGCGACACCCCTTAGCACCCAGTTCCCCAGACAAAAGCACACGGCACTCCTTGGGAGGAGTGTGCTCTAACCTGCAATTCACTACCGGGCTCCAGGTACCGCAACGAACCAGCACATTTACACTGCACAAAAAAAAGAGCAACAAAGTGTTATCACCATGGTGAAGAGATGGACAAGCCGAGGCGATTTGGAGAGAGGCCGCTCTACTAGAGAAGAAGGAGCAGAAGCTGTAAGAAAGAGGAGTGCGAGCCGTGGACGATTTAGTGAGTCCTGGAAGAGGATAAGTTCAAGACAAGGATCCACCAAGCGATCAGGACAGTCCTCGCAGCAGCCCACGGTAAGGCAGAAGTGTTCATACTGTACCGCTTCCCACAGTACGTACTCCCGTCCTCATAATCCATCACTTGATGAGCTGTCCAGGGTGCTGAACACGCTTCCTACAGTACCTGGGGACAGGCGTATTGCTGGTCAGGGTACATGCTTGCTTTCCTCTAGTGTTTTGGGTTCTCCAATACAGGGCGTTTTCTTACTGTAGAGTTAAAGATGTGTACTGTATCTGCTTATGTCTCTGTGATTATTGCTTTAACTCTTCCAGGCCCCTATGGCAGCCAAGGAGTTAACAAGTAAAGCACTGCAGGAACCTGTGGCTGCAAGTAGGTTTAACAGACACCACCAGTTTTTATACTGTAACTGACTGTCGCTTTAATAAACAGCATAAATACATAACACACATAACAAAAAAAAATGGAAGTATTGCCAGTGATACATCATGGGAGTGTAAAAATGTATAAAAGATGATTAAAACTTTCCCCAAATGCTTCCCCCCACCCCCGATGATTGTAGGTTTGTTGCTGCTTCTTTGTACTGTCAATACACATATATAAACTGATACTGTATATTCTATTACCATTACATTTGATATTTTTAAATACCTATGATATTGAACATTAATATTGTATACTCAGTCATAACACCAACTATTGGAAATTTACTTTGGTATATCGCAGTATACAGTGCCAACATGACAATTGAATCTTATGTAAAGTCTGCAATATCATAAGTTTAAGTATGATGGGATATGTTGTGCTATCACTGTGAACAATGGCATGGGCTGCTCTATACAGTATTTAGCAGGCTATTTATTTAGTGCAAAGTCTATGTTACTAATGCAATGTATGTGTAGCCTGCTTAAACCCTTTGTCTGTGGTAACTATTAGTGGTACTCAGAATATTAACTAAGGATAAGATGAATGACTTTGGCATTAAAAGTCTTTCAAAATGTAAACAGTATTTTCAAGACATCTGTATTTTCATTATTCATTAATAAAATGACAATACACACTGCTAAGTAAAGAGGGTAGCTGTTTCTTAAACTATATCATACTGTGACATTAAATATAAAAGAGAGACACCCTGTTGCGTATTGCATTTTTTAAGCAGAAAACTTGCATTCAACTGAAAATGCGTATAATTATACAATCTAACTTGTCAAAACTCTAAAATGGGCTCTTTCAGATTGTTAGTCATCACCGTTCATGTTTAAATAAATATTTTTGCATCAACATTTGTAATAGCATTTTTTTCTTTCCATACAACTATAGAAGGAACATTATATACTGCAAATAAAAATAAAAGCAAAAAGGCAGATGAAAGCATCACATCTTCAAACCAAATAAGGAACAATCTAGAGATATCCTCTGTGAATGATAAGTCAATCTACATACAGGACATCATTATTTTTTAATGTAGGGCTCTTTTGAAGTATTCTGCTTTCCTGTTTCTACAATCTCAATTCCACCCTAATAGACCTGTGAGAAATGTTGAACTGGTGTATTTCAGTAATATTAATATACTTGCATAGTTGGAAAACAGATCAATTGTACAATACCCAATTGCAGGTAAATACAGGAACTGCACCTGGTGTGTAGCATATTAAGGTAGTGGTAACATAATAATGTTACCGGTAATTTCTAAATGCTTTGAGAAATTATATATTGAAATATTTCTTAGTTAAGCTCTTGCACTGAATACAACTACAGTACACCAATGAGGTCTTGTTTACAACATTATTGATACATTTAATCAGTTTCATGTTTGAAAAACATTGATGAAACGTTAGGTAGGCAAAAGGTTGCTTGATCCTATTTGCAATGTAATAATATGGTTAAGGTTAGTTCTGTAGTATAATTATTATAATACTTTGTTTATCACGTGACATTTTGTTTATTGAAGTTGTAACATACTGTATAAATAAAAAGGCAAATACAACATGGCTGGTTGAGGTAAAAAGGGTAGGGAAGAAATTAACCACTTGCTGAAGTGTCAAGGCAAGATTGCCCTTTCAGAGCTCAATGTACTTGAGCCTTAATTAGTTATAAGTCAAAGTGCAGAAAAGCCAATTCAGGAATGACTTAATGAGATCAGATGTCACTCTGAAGCACTGCACATATCAAAAGTTATTTCTTGTTATATTAGTGCTTGAGATCCTCATTTGATTCAGCTAAGTTAACCATTTGATCCTTAAGGGCCAGATCCAAGCTCTGTTATGTCACTTACATTTTTTTATCCCGGAAAGAGCATTGTGTTAAGTATAAAGGCAATTATTAATAAAGAAAGGCAAATGATATAGAAATGAAGCATTACAATAACAGTGCATATTCACAAATGTGTGTTACGATTAACGCAGGAACTTAACGTGTAATTAGTGAGGTAATACTTAAACTTGGCATTACTCCCAGATTTGAGACCCTAAAGTAGAACTATTAAAGTTTGGACTGGTGTAACACCACAGTTACTGTAGGCAGGATTTAACAACCATAGCTTAATTTCCAATGTTATTTCTTTCGCCTTCCCTGTCTATTTAAATGTTAGTTAAACAACTATATCAGGATGTCATGATGGAATTTACTTTTCCCCTTATGAGATATCACTGGATGATATTTCACTGGGTTTTTTTGTTTGCCTTCCTCTGGATCAATATACTGATACTTTATCCTATATCTGTTGACTAAATTTAGCTTAGATTGAACTTGATGAATGTACTGTACAGTATGTCTTTTTTCAACCTCATCTAATATGTAACTATGTAAGGGTTTGGATGGAAGTACGGCTAAGACATTATTACACTACAATAACGTGACATTAAGCCTATGCTAATGAAATGTCTTTGATCGTTGCATATAATTAGCTTTTTGGATATGCGTTAACGCCTGTTACTGTTATAGATAATGTCCAATTATGAGCCTTGATTTAACAGAGATTTGTGGTGTTAGTCCTAAGAAGGCTAATTTCTTGGTTATCAGAAGTGTCGGCCTGGATTATCTCATCCAGCCTACATTCAAAGTTATCAATCTTTTCGCTCAGGCAAGCTACTGTAGGTCCAGTTTTCGATCATTTAAAACTTTGTATAGCTTCAAATGGAATGTGTTTTTAATGTTATCTTGTACAGTAGCTGTTTAAGATTCCTCTTCCGAATCTGTCTCCAAAGTTGAAATGTGTGAGAAGGCGGCATTTTGAGAGCTTCTCGATGGATTTTTTTTAAAGGCTGATACCTCAGGCGATGCAGTTTTTATATGCTTTGCCAGCATTATCAGGAGCCACAAAGTGTTGTAAGATAATTATCTCTCAATGTGGTATTTTTCAATGTCGTGTGTAACTTTAAAGAGCAGGCTCAAGTGGAGCTGAATCAAATCCCTGCCATTTAAGTCTTAGCTGCACATACCCCCCTTCCCCACTCCTGATTTCCTTTGACAGTTATGGTTGGTTACATATTATACAGTCTATATTTGATACCATATTGGTAACTGTCTCTTTTGTTGATTTCTTATTTACCTCTGCTAATGAATTGCCTTTATTAATACAGCTGCAACTATGGCTACAGTTACTTGCCATTTATATACAGTCAGACCCATGCTGAATCAAAACTGCATTAAAGATTACATTATATACTGTAAATTAGTATGAATAATACTATTATGAAGCAGCGTCTGTTGAAAGTATTAGCTTATCATTTGCTTCAATTCTATTGAACCAAGTCTGTAGATTTGTTTTCTGGGGATGTAATATCAAAGGTACTATTGAATTCACATGGTGTTTTGCAAAGATTACCTACCACGAAATAATAGTGAACAGGGATGTAGTCAGACAGTGATATATTATAGTTACCAAGGCAACTGACAGGAGGTGAAGAGCAGCTATCCCGGGCCCGGTGACTCTGGGAGGATGACTGGCAGATGCTGGAAGTTGGACCCAGCCAAAGTTTGGGTCCAACTTTGTTGCCTGGCCACTGGGAATTCAGTGTGCTACAGGGCCCCAGATCTCTCATGCCAATCCACCCCTCCTCTCCACTCCTGATGACTTTCGCACAATTTGCGGGCCACCCGGAAATGAAGCCCAACTTTTGCATCTGGCCATAGGGGTCCAGCTCCCCTCCACCATTAGACTGCAAGTTTCCCCTCCCCCAGGGTAAATTTTGTAGGAGGAGGGGAGGCAAAAAAAGTAGCGAAAGGAAAAGATACATGGGGGGCAATTGAGCATAAGAGGAGTTAAGGATTGAGTGAGACAGGAGGAAGAAGTGAGTGAGAGAGGATGGGGGGTGTGAGTGAGAGAGGAGGGAGTTATGAGTGAAAGATAGGAGGGCTGAGAGAGAAGGAAGGGTTGTGAGAGAGGATAAGGGGAAAGTGAGAGAAGAGGATAGAGAGGGAGAAGGAGTGAGGGAGAAAGTGGGGTAGATTGAGGGAGAGAGAAAGGGGTGATAAGGGGGGTTGAGAAGAGATATGGTAGAGAGAGTGAGGGTTGAGAGAAAGTGGGTAGAGAATGGAGATGAGAGCGAAGATGGGATGGAGGGAGAGGGGTGAGAGGGGGCAAGGGAGGGGGAGTGTAAAGGGGTAGAGGGAGGGGAGGTAACGGGGAGAAAGAGAGTGTGAGGGGACGGAGAGATAAAGGGGGGAGTGAGAGAGGGAGAGAGGGCTTAGAGCTTTTTTAATTAAAGGAATGTGATATTGTCCCAGTTGGTTTCACAACATGTAATGTTGCCCCAATTTGTTTCTCTAATGTTCGTCATAAGGTTTTAAGGAATTTGCACAAAGGTGAAACAGTGCAGTTACAGGAGTTCTCTATCGAGGACAAAGCAGCTACTATGGTAGTGAAGGGGTTAACTCCTCCCGCAACCTTCCCGTTAGGCCTAACCACCCACCCTCGTGCTCCTGCCCCCTTCCTCCACTCCCTCTGCCCCCAATAAACAGGCTATTGCAGTTTAACCCCTTCATTGCCTTAGCGGCTAGCCGCTAAGGTAATTAAGCTGTTTTAATAACAATTTTATTACAAGTATACGTGAGCTGGGGGTCTCCGGAGCCGAACCGTGTTTATTTCAGGTCCGGGGACACCCTGCTCCCCGTGATAAAGGCCCGGTTATGGTGTGCCGGTATCTCCTATGCATTGAAATGTCTCGTGTCACGTGACCGGGACATTTAAATGCATAGGTTGATACCAGCACCCCATAACGGGGCCTGTATCTCAGGAAGAAGAGGGTCCCCTGACCTGAACAACGCGGTTCTGCTTCAGAGACCCCCTGCTCACGTGCACTAGTATTAAAAATGTTATAAAAACCCTGTGATTGCTGGCAAGATATGCGCATACCAGATTGTAGTAGATCACCGCAGGTAGATGAATTAAGCCTTTTGAGAGAGGCAAATATCACATCGCTGCCCCTCGCCAGTTTTGGACATTTAGCTATCGCTGGTCTTCAGAATCTTTCTTAATATTGTGATAACTACGCTGAAAAAACTGGCGGCCTAACAGGCACAGCGAGATGATTTATGAGGGCTACTAGCATAGGACCCTATAAGAGAGCAGCTGAAATAATGGTAGCCAGACCCATCTTGAGAAAGGGACATGAATTGAATGCAGCTGCGAATACAAAGTTCTTTGTGTCCTCATGGCTCATTAACATTCCAGTGGGTGGGGTTGGCATTCCACAAAGTACAAGCAAGTGTTAACTCTTAGCACGCTGAGGGGAACAGCTCTTGGGGAGCCCCTTCAGGGGCCCGCCTCTGGGGAAATCAATATCCAACCAATACATTTTCTCTCTACCCAGAAATCTATAAAGTGCTTTACTTTCCCTGATAAAAAAAAGCTCTGTAGGCAAGAGTGGTATCGAAGGTGACGCTATCATTCTTGGAATTGGAACTTCAGTGTCAGAGGAAGAATACAGATGCAGCCACCAGTATTAGATCACTTGCCTTTTAAAATCTGGGGCAATATCACTGTAAATGCCTCAAAATGCCTCAATATTTCTGTGAGATTCCTAATGGCCCACTGGGTTAACACAGCGGGGGGTCCCTGCTGGGACCCCTGCAGTGTCAATTCGATGGGCCATTAGGGATCTTACAGAAATGTTGAGGCATTTACTGTGAGATTCCTTTATTTTTACCCAGGCAAGTGATCTAATACTGGTGGCTGCATCTGTAATACTGGTGGCTGCATCTGTATGAGATGTTCTTTTTTCTGCTGTTAGTATTATTAGTAGTAGTGGTAGTAAACCTAGGGAAAGTCCAGCATGACAAGGGACATTTCTGACACTGCAAAGCAGTATGACACAGACTATTCTGCCCATGTGCAGCTAAAAACCACCAATATTGAGGCTAAAGCAAGTTGGCTGTCACCAGTCAAACTGTACATTTGTATGCCAGGCTAAAAATGCTAATGCAGATGCTTGTGCCAGTTATAGCCTATCGGGACATAGTAAATAGTAGAACACCCCAAACTCATCTTAGCAAACTAGACATCTTCTACCACTCAATATGCCGCTTTGTCCTCCAATGTAACTACAACACTTGTCACTGCCAAATGCTATAAGAACTAAATTGTCTAGACCCTGAGTCCAGATGCAAAGTAAATTTCTCCTGTTTTGTCTTCAAATACATTCTGGGCAAGCTATCCGCCAATCTAAACAAAATCATCACCCCTACCACATTCAGCACTTATCATCTGAGATCTGACTCCAGAAGACTATTCATGGTCTCAAGGTTGAACAAGGAATCTCTGGTTGCTCCTCTTTCTTTTACTGTACACCTCATGACTGGAACAACCTATCAGACCCTCAAAACCATCTCCAGTTTAAGTAATTTCAAGACTTCAGCTTTCTCACATTTTATTATTTTCTGTAATTGTTACATACGTCCATAATCATATATTATCTCTAACTGTCCATGAAATTATACAATAGATTTCTTTAAAAAAAGGTTGGACATCTTTTTAGGAAGGTACTCGTGTACAGGTTATACCAAATAAGTAAACATAGGAAGGATGTTGATCCAGGGAGTTAGGAAGGAATTTATTTTTTCCCCTTATGATACCTAATTGAATAATGTTTCACAGGATTTTTTGTTTGCCTTCCTATGGATAAAAATACTGTAAATACAAATATGGGATGGTTATTGGTCGTCTGGATTTGACATGGGTTGAACATGATGGACATATGTCTTTTTTCAACCTCATCTACTATGTAACTATGTAACTGATTTATTTAAAAAAATAATAATATAGGATTTTGAAGGTAAGGCTGCTTTAACTTCATGGATTTGAAGGAACCCAATACTCAGACATGGCCTTGGCTCTGCCATTTGTTGACTGGAGGACGTATAACAATACTGTTATTATAAACAAAATCTGGATTAAATTACAATACTTTTATTTTTTATAAACATAATCATGCTTTACACAGAATAACAGATTTGTTACAAAACCCTGTCTTCAGTGCCCACAGGTTTTTTATGAATACAATTAGAGTTCATATGATGCCCTTGATAAATACTCCTTCTGGGGTATTGAGATAATTATGTGCTGGGGTAATAGGGCTCTATCTGTTTACTACGAAGTATTAGCGCTCTTACTGTGTACTATTAAGAAAGTATGCTTAATTTGTTCGTTTTCAAATAGTTTTTATGATTACTTGCATTAAGCATTTTTTCATGTTTTATTATGTTATTTTTAAAATGTCCTACTTAGTTTGAGTTTTTGCTTTAATTACATAAGAATTCAAAATCAAAAACAGTATTTGTTTACCATTGGTTATCAGTGTGCAGTGTATGTGCCTTTAGATAGTTAAAGTCAACAAAGAAAAACATGTTTTACAAACAACAGACAGTATGAATGTTTAGATATTCTGTTTTCTGCACACCTCATTATCACCCTTATTCCTTTGGATTTCTGCTCCTTCTAACGTTAATATAGTTGACACGAAATGCACCCTGTCTGCAGTTCATATCATTGGACACAGGGCCGCTAACAGATATCCTGGGGCACAGGACTAGACTTTTGACCCCCCCCCCAATGTCAACAGTCTTGAAAGCCCCCCCCTTTCAAACCTCCTCACTCTGCCCCGTCCTCTATTCCCCCCTCTCACAACATGTATTCCCCCCCCCCTCTGTCACTTTTCCCCCCTTCTTTTCCTCACTCTCCCCCTCACTCCCCTACCTCCCCCTCTCTCACTTCCCATCCCCTCTTTATTTCTCACTCCCTTTCTTACACCCCCTTTCTCCTCTCACACTCTCCCCCCTCTCCGCTATCACTCAATTACCCCCTTCTCACTCAATTCCGCTCCCTCAAACCCCCCTCCTCACACTTAATTCCTCCCTTGGTCACACACATACACACAATCCCCCCAAATAGCCATACAATTCCTCCCCTCAATACCCACAAAATCCCCCCACAATAATAATCTCCCCAGA
The DNA here is from genome assembly GCF_040206685.1 of Ascaphus truei. NCBI lineage: Eukaryota > Metazoa > Chordata > Amphibia > Anura > Ascaphidae > Ascaphus > Ascaphus truei. Next base: position 167,738,477 of record NC_134483.1, on the reverse strand, counting down.
ATACACACACACAATAATACCCCCACACTCAAAACACACCCAGTAATACTTCCCCTCCCAATACACACAATAATACCCCCGACACACAAACTACAAACAACATTTATTCCCCAACCCTCACATAAAATACAAACACGCACTTACCGTTTGAGTGGTCTCAGGCCTCTGGTGCCCCAGCTCTCCCCTGCTGCTGCGGCGCATCTCTCCCATGTGGGCCTCCTGCCCAGCCTCGACCCCCCCCAGTGCGCGCCGGAACTTCCACACGGGTCCACCTTCCGGCACACAGTAGTGGGAAAAAGGCGCCCGGCATGGGATATAGGCAGGCTCGGCAGGAGACCTAGCATGGGAAAGAGGCCTGCCGCAGCTGGGGAGAGCCAGATGCAGAAGTTAGGCCTGACTTCTGGTCAGGCTCAATTTCCTGCACCGGCCAAGCTTCCTGCAGCCACCAGACCTGGGAACACTTGTCAAAGCTCTCCCCCCTGTTGGCAGCCCATATTGGACAACTTTAATTGAGTTTTCTGATGCTACTATCTGTGTTGCTTTTTTATTTAATTAATAAGTGTTTTCTGTAATGATTTATCTCAAAGGGTTGCCAAGCCTTTGTATGAATATGTAATGAAGAGAAATATTTGCCTCACAAGAATTCCATTTAGGCCACAAGTATTTTTGGGAGGCTAGAAGATGAGAAGCAACACATTGTAACTAAACTCTTTCATTTTTACAACAAAGATTTGTGTTCATTTTATAAATGGCATCATCATTTTTTTCCTGTTTATACCACATTTCTCCACTGGGAATTTATAGAGTAGTTGTCATAAATAATTTAAGATGTACAACATAGTCATAAGTTATATAGTATTCCTCCCTGAGCTTCTGTCACTATATAGACTTACACAGATGCAATGTGCCTAGAGCTATGAGAAACTTTGATGCATACGTTTTGAGTTTCTCATTATTTCTAGTATTGTCTGGCACACAATATAGTGTTAAAATTCTTTCACTAGAGTGTGAAGCTTTCATCTGAGTTATTGAGTCATGCAAAAATGTGACCTTTTTCTATTCGCGAAAATAGTCGTGGCTCATTTAGCATTTGCAAGCGATTTGCCAAGCATTAAGTCAACGTGCATTTCAAATTTGTTTGATGTGCTAACTCTTCATCAGCAAAAGCCCTGTTTCAGGGTCTGGATGGGAGTTAACATCATTAAACACATTTCAAGTGCTTGGTGAATCACTTGGTAATGCTGGCTGAGCTGTGATCTACTAGCAAAACAGTGAATAGATGTGGAAATATGCGAATTCTGAGAATTGTGTAGCCCTGTTCTGCGAAACTGTTTGTCAGGAATCGAAATTGTGAAAAAAATTACCCAAAAATGAGCAAATGCATTTTGGAACGTTTTTCACATCTCTACAGTCTAAGGGTTCACATAGGTTAATTACAAGTAGTTATGTTATAATAAAAACAAGTAAACATCAATATTTAATACGCATGACTGGGATAGGTTTGTGCATTGTGACAAGGACCTGATTTGAATGTGCATACAGTGCATTATAATGTGCTGCTGACCCATCTTGTTATGAACTGGTTAATAAACACAAAAAGTGCAGTTATGATAAAGCTGCAGAATCATACGCATACTGTACAAATCTGTAACCTTTAGATGTGACCTTGTACCATGACCCTGAGCTATTTTGTAAATGCTCCATTAGGAGATAAAGCAATGATACCAAAGGAAGGACAGTGAATGTTTCCAGCCTCCAAAGACCTATCAATACAAAAAAATATCATGGGGCCTACAGTATGTATTAATATCATATTTGAATTTTTTTGTGCTCCATACCTTCATAATATGTGCTCCATACATATGATGCGTCATTCGTTGTTTGAACTGAGTTTTGATGCATCATATCATGTTCAATACATGACTAATATATTTGAAATAAAACAGAATAATGTATGTATATATTATATATTATATATATATATATATATATATATATATATATATATATATATATATATATACACAGAAAGATGACTGCGCTCAACAGGTACTAATGATATAAGTGTATAAGTACTAGTAAGCACTGTAGATTAGCATAAATGATCGACTATACATTAAATGAATATAATTTCAATAGCTGAATTAATACTGGTATTCACTGAACATGCTATAAAAAATGTATGTGATTTTAGACCAATGTATATTAAAGCAAAAATAGTTGAGACCCATAAAGCATACTTAAGAATACATATATAATAGTGGTATAAATGTGAAAAGCAAATGATTGTTTAATGATTAAAATAAATTTAAAAAAATAAAAATAAAAAATGCAAAAAAAAAATTTAGAATTTAAAAAAAAAAAAAAAAAAAAATTATTTTTAAAAAATATAAAAATGTAAATATGAAAAAAGGGGCTCAAAAATAGGATCTGGCAGCTCTCCACAAGGACCAACGACCTCCCATAAATCTGTGAACAACAAGAAAAGAAAGCGCCCGATCCTAGTGCAACATGAAAAATACACTTTTAATAAAAATAGATTAGGTCCAACATAAATGCACTCACAAACAAAAAATCAATAAAAGCATGTAATGAGTATACTCATTCGCCTCCGTGTGCTGCTATGGCGCCGTTGCTGTATGCTCTCTCTCAAGTAGGATGTCAGCTGCTTCTGCCGTCTTTACTGAGTGCAGGAACTGTGCATGCCTCTGGAGCCGTGACCCGGAAGTGTAACAGTCTCTTTGGTAAACCGGATGCCAGGATCGTGGATGTTTGTCCCCGTACAATGTAATAACGGGCGAGGTACTAAGTCCTTTTAAAGTCCACACCAGGAGATTATCCTGTACCTGTACCTTCGCTGGCTAGCCGCTCTCGTAGAGAATAGGGCCCCGGTCTTCCCGCAACCATCTAGTGGAGATCGCTATTGGGGCTCTAACCCGGAAGTGATGGCGTGCCCTCTAGCCAAACCGGATGTGTTTTAGCGAATGTATAGCCCCGCTATTATCTACAGAGAACCGGCACGTTCCAAATGTCCTGGCCGTGTCCACGCACAGCAGACAAAGTATAAAAGGCTGCGAATGAGTACTATAATAAAATCTGTTCTAAATACCAGTATAGAATCCTCCCTTATACTGGTATTTAGAACAGATTTTATTATAGTACTCATTCGCAGCCTTTTATACTTTGTCTGCTGTGCCTGGACACGGCCAGGACATTTGGAACGTGCCGGTTCTCTGTAGGTAACAGCGGGGCTATACATTCGCTAAAACACATCCGGTTTGGCTAGAGGGCACGCCATCACTTCCGGGTTAGAGCCCCAATAGCGATCTCCACTAGATGGTTGCGGGAAGACCGGGGCCCTATTCTCTACGAGAGCGGCTAGCCAGCGAAGGTACAGGTACAGGATAATCTCCTGGTGTGGACTTTAAAAGGACTTAGTACCTCGCCCGTTATTACATTGTACGGGGACAAACATCCACGATCCTGGCATCCGGTTTACCAAAGAGACTGTTACACTTCCGGGTCACGGCTCCAGAGGCATGCACAGTTCCTGCACTCAGTAAAGACGGCAGAAGCAGCTGACATCCTACTTGAGAGAGAGCATACAGCAACGGCGCCATAGCAGCACACGGAGGCGAATGAGTATACTCATTACATGCTTTTATTGATTTTTTGTTTGTGAGTGCATTTATGTTGGACCTAATCTATTTTTATTAAAAGTGTATTTTTCATGTTGCACTAGGATCGGGCACATATATATATATATATATATATATATATATATATATATATATATATATATATATATATATATATAATCACCACAATTATTAAGGTTATGGTGGGTAAACAAAGTGACAAAAACCCTCCACAGTAAAGCATAAAGCAACTGTAAATATTACTGTATGTTCATTTGCATGTCTTAGACAGGTCTGCAACCCTGTCTTTCCCCATGTATGCTGGGTGACAATGGGGAAAGACAGGGTTGCAGACCTGTCTAAGACATGCAAATGAACATACAGTAATATTTACAGTTGCTTTATGCTTTACTGTGGAGGGTTTTTGTCACTTTTTTTACCCACCATAACCTTAATAATTGTGGTGATTACCTAGTCTATAGTCTCAAAACCAGCTTAGCCATTACAACCAACCTCACACTGATGATACCCATCAAGGTTGAAACATGTCTGTGAGTGGGTTTAATGGCTTTGCATCTCATCCCAGCCTCTGTCTAAAAACTGTGTTTAAAACAGCATGCATTGGCTTGAGGATGTGCTTGTGTAATACGAGCTTGAGACAAAAGGTGGCACTGAGTGCTCATTTGCATGTCATTTCCCAGAATCCCTTGCTGCAGTGGAGGTGCTGTATGCTGGGCGATAATGGGGAAAGACAGGTTGCAGACCTGTCTAAGACATGCAAATGAACATACAGTAATATTTACAGTTGCTATATATATATATATATATATATATATATATATATATAAAACTAGTATTAGTAAATATAAATGATTAGTGTAATAGTTGTTATAGTAGTCTAACTGTGAAAATAATACATTTTGTTAACCTACTGTACTGTATATAATGAAACAGCCGTGCTGCGTCAAATTCATTTTTTTGATAAATATCAACTTCATTCGGGACTAAAACTATTAACAGACATTTTAGGATTTATGCCAAGTTCAACTTGGCATGCAATTTTGACACACTTTTTGATGATTTTGACACACTTTCTTTACTGTAATTTTTTGGTTGCACAGAAACATTCCTGTGTAATAAATACCATTAACATCTGCACGCTATGCGCTGTCCATTTCTGAGCGCCAAAAAAATGGAAAAAAAATATTATTGATGCTGATGGAGCAAATTAATAAATTTTAGGTAAGTACATAGTGCACACATTTTAAAATGAGGCTTACCTGCTCCAATGTTGTGCCACAAAAGCCATTTAAGATGCTTCGTTCGGTACATTGGCGCCCATGTGTTTTTGTATTTCCTCTATATTGGCAAACCATATACATTATATGAAATAAAAAGGCAGCAGAAAGGGCAAATTTGCATCACTTAAACTAGAACCCCTTCCTGGGGCCTAAGTGTACTGATATCAGTAATGTGTAAGGGGCTACATTTGGGAGGTGGGGGGGGGGGGGGAGTTTGTAACTTATTTAGCAAAATCCAACTTCTCTAAGAATGTTTACATCATTATTTTGTAAAGTTAGTTTGTACACATATTGCGCAAGGGATCGGTTACATTCGCTTTGGCCACTCCCTTTTGTCTGATGTCACGTTGTGCTTAAAAACAAGAGTTTGCACATCGACGGCCCCCCTCCCTGCTCCTCCTCCCCATCTTTAGGCTCTCTGATAAAAACATTGTTTGTTTTTTTTAAACCATTAAAAGAAAATTATTTTATTACTTTAAAATACTGTGTCAATTTTACCCATGAAACAATTAAACAGACACTACAAAAGCTACAAGTATCATTATAACCAAAACATTGCCTAAAGAACCAACACTCAAGATTAATTATTAGTATTTGTATGGTGTAATTGAGACAAAACTATGGAATCTCTGTGCAAGAAGGGCAATACTTACCAAGTGGTGCTTTTCCACAAGATACCTTTCTGTGTCTGGCAAAAAGGCCCATATTTACTAAACAGTGCTATGCCATAAGACATCTTCCAGTGCATTAAGACACCTTGTGGCCCATTTATCTGTAAGGCGTCATATGTAGTGTAGTAAATATGGGCCTTGTAGGCTTCAAAGCGAAAGACAAAATAAAACACATCAAACAAAGTGGAAATAAATTCCAAAGTACATTCACATTGTAATATGAACATTGAAGTGAAGAAGGAGTCACTGGCACAAAATCTCTATGTTGTGGGAGAAAGACATAAATCAGTAGGTGGAAATGAATAAGCAATCTCATTACATACCTAAGAAATATTTAATATGCAACAAAATAAATCTTGAAATTTAAAGGTTTCTAAGCTGAACAACATTTTAGCGAAATAACATCATAACAACAAATACATTGGGGGAAAAAAACACATTAAAATATATAGAAAAAGATAAAGATGTGTTTAGAAAATCCTACAAAGACATGAATTCTTGCAGGGCCGGTGTAAATAGATCTCATGCTACTATAATTTTGGTCAAATGAATGAAAAGTAAATGTATTCATTTACTATGCTATATTATTCCCCACTGCACATCATTGCCTAGAAAAATATCAGCACATTGCATGTTTGCTGTTCTGCCACTCAGTGTATGGAATGTTTATTCAGTTTATTCAGTGTTTATTCAGTGATGACCTTTGGTTGCTCCAGTTTTAAACATATTATAGACACTAGAAAATAATGTAAATGCCTTTGATATTAATAACCATTGGATCAGTTATAATTAGTGTGATTTTTATATAATCAATTGGTGACTGAACTGTTCTTGTATTTTGTTATGCAAGAGTAAAATTGCTCTGTTTGAAAGATCTAGGGGAATTAATTTTAGATGCTTCTTCATAGCACAGATTATCTTCCCTAATTATTTGATGTTCCATGCATTATACTGTGTATCGGTAACTCCCGTCCTTATAATAGTGTGAAGAAATAAACCTGCAAGCCAATTAATAGATTTGTTATATGTATAAGCCCAGAGAAATGTTGAAATGTATAGGCATTTATTTTCTGTGTTTTGAGGCAGTAGTCCCACATATTCTCAACAAATGTTCAAAGTAGCAGTGAATATATTACTATGTGGAGCTGCTCGGTGTTAATATATTCTAAAATAAACTGGCCAATTTTGTGTTTAAAAGGTGGCAAAATATGATGCTCATTTTAAATGTTTTGAGAATACGAATCAGTATGCTCCCAATCTTTTACATTATCACTAATTTCAATCCTTAAAGAGGAGGCTTCTCTGCAAGAATCCTGGAAGCTCTTAAATGTCGTATGTATACAGTATAATGTAGGTGAGACTGCAAAAGAGATTTGATAACAGTTTATTGGAGTATTGACGGTCCATACGAAGAGTGCCAGAGAATGAGGAGATGAGCTGAACGGTAATTTCTGAAATTTATTGGCATCAGGCCGAGGAACACTTGTAATGTTTTTAGGCAGGAATCCAGTAAAAAAATGATTCGTTTGCTCCTCCGGGCAGATATAGTAGTAACCATGGAGTTGCTATTCCCAATAGTGCCAAATATAAGCTTAGCCTTCCAATAATATAAATGAATGGTTTAATGATCTATAAGGTCAAACACTGTCCACTCTTTCTGGCACTTTCATTTCATGACCCGGGTAACTGTATATGACGATGGGGGTGTCACGGTAGACCAGGCCTTTTAACATCATTTATATTTAAGGGATCAAACACAAGGCAAAACAAGGCAGTGAAATAAAATTAGGTTTATTTGGATAAAGACACACAGAAATACAAAATACAGAAAATATACACACTTACTGGGGGTTGAGAACTAGACTTTCCTAGTTGCAGGGTGCCTGCTTCAGCAAAAGGCTTTACCCTGTTCACTCCACCCCACAGGAATAAGCCTGGAACAGGTAACTTTACTCCTCAGAACCAGTCCTCCCCTTTGGCTAGGAATCACTGGCACCTCAATGCCCTTGGGAAACGTTCCCAGCGCTTCACTGGACTAGTTCCAAGGTTATCTAGAAGTCGGAAAAGACTGAGAGACACTGAGACACACTGAGCTCTGAGTGCGGTAGCCCCTTTTATAAACTACTGTGTCTTACTGTATGTTTTAACATGGACTCAGAGCTTGGGAACCTTTCCCACCTGCCAATCAGAGCAGGGCTCATCTGGCTGATGATGGCAGAAAAAAGCACAGGCCAACCATATCTTACTTATGGCTATCTGCGGGGGAGGCTCCACGGAGTCTGAGAGAACCAAAATGACTTTTGGGCCTGTTCCACTGCCCCTCCTTGCTACCAAATGGCCCGACACCTCTGACATCTTGGGTCTCCTTTGAGTCCAGATGGTTAGGCAGACATCCTGCTCCTAAGCAAATGCTTAGGCTGACTACATGGATTTTTATATATACAGTATAACACCCTATAAACCATACTTTAATCAAGTATAAATCTTTGGGAAACTTATATATACGTGTGGGAAATTAGTTGGGGAGTCGGGTGGACATGGTGCAGCCCCAATGTAATTCACCCGTGAATACATTTTCACTCAAATATCCCATCTAAAATTTACACTCTCAAAATCTGGAGTTTCTACGACACAGGGAACCCCAAAAGCCCCTAAACAAGTCAGGTTTTTCTATACTTTACAGGGACTTCCATAGCCCACCCCATCCTTATGTACAGACGGGTACCCACAAACCTATACTGTCTATGGGGAGCCATAATGATACTTGTGGTACCCCTAAACCAGGGAGACCTTTTCCGAGGATATTAAACACATTTCATTTGGCTCAGTTTCCTTCCTGGCCTATGCTGAAGCAGGGCACGCTAGTGGTGAATCACGGTTATGTTTTTAAGGGAAGATATTGCCAGGGCAATGTGCATACACGTATCCGAAAACCATGCCTGATTGTCGGATACATTTATCGGGGAACCGGTAACTCTGGTCCCCGACCTGATATGCACATTCTGACAGCACTTTCTCTGCAAAGTCCCCCTTAAAACTCATGCACCAGAAATTACTGTTTGATTGCATGCCCGCAATGGGAAAAACACAAAAAAATGCTTTTAATACATTTTGTGCAGTGGATTGCTTCCCAAATACACATGGGGCTGACTATAAGATTACCCTAATAATCACCCCTGCTTCCCTGCTCCCAAAGTCACTTTCCTGCAGCTATCGCCTGGGGGAAATCACAACCCTACTTGGCATTCTTATCCCACAACCCTACAGGGGACCATATACAGTAGGGGAACATGGTTACAGAAAATACATAGTTTTATCTTACTGGACCCAAGAGCTAATCCTCTTGGCCCATTACCCACTGTCTCTGGAGGCAACTGGCCAGGCTTCTCCTTTATTAATGAAGGCCAGCTACCTCTGATCATCACAGGGGGCAATATGGCTGTATAATAAAGGTAAAGCCTAGATAAATATGGATGAGTCTGGATGAGTATATAGGGTAGCAATGTATATTTATCCTATCGTGGCTCATGTGGCCAACCGGGTCATCAGGACATGCTAGACTGGTAATCCACTTGCCCAGTGTGCACACCAAGGGATCGAGACTCAGCTGATTACACAAGGGGGTGGGAACAATTGAGGGTGCGGATGGGCAACTCTCCGATCTTGGAGCTGTTGGTTCGTTAAGCGGGCCATTGTCTGCCCAGACAGAGAGGTGTCCATCTCCTCCAGAGATAGTGAGCCGGCACTGAGAACAGGAGGAGGTAAGTGTTATTCTCATTGGCCGGTTCATAATTTCTGCCCACAGAGCCCAGCCTTTCCATCACACCCCGTCTCTATTGGCCCACCACACAGCATCCAAGTGATGATTGGTCGCTGTCCTGTTTTCCACGTTTGTCTATGGAGCCAAGAAACCTATAAGAATTCAATCCGATTTCAATACCACTGTTGATGCTGACTCTAGCGTGTGCATTAGCTAAGCGGGGTTCTCAGAGGTTGTGCCAGAGCAACCCAAAAACGAGGCTTCATGTTCTTCTACCACGGGAGATTTAAAAGTACTGCTTGGGAACTTGCATCCAGTGATACCTTTATACTCCAAAACTCCCACAGGAGTGGAACCTACATTGAGGGAGTCATTGTGGTCATCACCCAGACTGACTAGGATCCCCATTGAGTGGGCCAGGGATTGTTAGTTTAGCTCTGTTAGTGACACAGTGTTATGTCTGCTGCACTAACCAGAATAAATATACTTTTATTTCACTTCAGTGTCTTGTCTGGTGCTTAATCCCGTGAAACAGCCCTGCTCTCGCGTGACACTGCATACTACCTATTTTCAACAACTCTCTGCTCTCTTTGCTAAATGTATTCCTTACAATTCCGCATTTGCTCGTCCTTGCTTTTATTCAACTCCATGGCCCTTATTCTGTATGGTGTGATAGCGCAGATGACATTCTATCGCATGAAGAGCCCCATTAAAGTTAATGGGACTTTTTATGCGATAACACATTGTGTGTACCTTACAGAATAAGGGCATATGTGGCTATTCATAAAGCTCCAAAGCAGCGTTTTTTGGACGATCAAGGTGCTATGATCCGCTTCAGAGCCTTTTGAGTAAGTATGGTGCCCTTCACCCTGTCTTCCTCCCAACTCCAATGAGTCTACCCCTATTTTGGTGTATTTCATCAGCAAAATAATTGGTTGAACGGTGATGCGCCTGAGATATAGGCGGTTTACATTATTTATATGTTGATGAAATCCAAGCTTTTGTTTTAGTAAAATGACAATTTTTTGTAGACACACTAGTTGTTTCCTAAATATTTTAGTAGTCAAAAGTCATGATGAACAAGCCAGGAGAATTAAGAAGTTAATGTGGTTATGTAATTTGTAATTACTTTTTTCTTCTTCAGTTTTTGTAAGGCAATGCAATCTAATTGGGCTTTGCACATTATACTAAACTGAAACTACTTATGAAAAAAGAGACTCTTATGGCACTTGGACAATTAAACTAATATTGAAATGGTCTGTGAAATCAAACATGTGCAGGTGAGTGTCCGCCAGAATCAGCTTTGCTGTTACAACTTCTTCAAAGATTTGTGGCAGTTTCAGTGGCAGGTACCGTCATATAAGTATTGGAGACAAGAGAAAAAAAGTGCCACAATAGTGCATTATCTCTGATGATGCATATACATCAAAACTGGAGACATCTGTAAATATCCTCATGTTGGATGTTCAACAATATATATTTAATATTCTGCATAAAAAAATCATTATAAAAAATAGTGGATGGAGTTTAAATCAACATTAAATTGGTGAAAAAAAAATGCCACACAATAAGCGTTGGCTCGATAGTTTTCTCTCCTTTGGTGTTAAAATTGAAATCTTACTTACTTCAAGTAGCTAGAACATGCGCCTAGTATGAGGAAATCTCAATCAGTCGTGTATCCCTGGCTAGTTGCTCGATTTTGCTGTAGACGCGCTGGATCAGCTGCTCGGCTCTACCTCTTCGGTCGCGTCGCGGACGTATTCTCCAAATGATGTTACCGCTCCCAGCTTCCAGCTGTTCTCAGCTACGGAGTCCTCAAGAGTATTCCAAGAGTAATCTACGTGTTTCAAGAGAAACACTGTCTCTTCCTCAGGGGTACTGTAGATGACCATTTCATCCTTGTTATTTAACAGTTTACAGCTTGGAGATAAAGATAATAGACTAATAATAATCAGTTATAAAAACAAGCAGCATATATTGCTGATTTAGTCAGTAAATAATTAGAGTAAATCTTTGAAAAGTTTTTAGTAATGTGTGCAGATACTTTTAGTTCTGCAAATTCTAAGATGCAGATGCCAAGATTCCCCCCTACGAATTGAGAATAATTACAGTTCACTAAAATTATAAATATGATGTTTAGCATACATGATCAGTTTGCAGAACGCTATACACAACATTACATATTTAGCCTTTAGAAATATGCAATCTTTTCACCCAAGTCATATTTACTACAATATACAGTACTTCGCATTTTCAAATTAGATTATTTCCCAGGTATGTTCACAGGTACTTTTCCACAGGTTTTATAGAGGGCTTAAAGAGGTATATACAGTAGTCTATTAAATAGGTCTCTACACCCTCTCTCTCCAGCGAGTCCCATGTTTCAGCTGTGGAAATTTTTGCTTGACGAACTCCTTAACTTAACGTTTTAACAAGTTCGATTTTCAAAGTAAAGAAAAAATTGTACTTTATATTTTAATTAATGTCTTGACTTCTGCACCCATCACTAGATATGTACAAAAATAGTTCTCTTTCCTAATTAACCAAATGAATTTCTTGGTCCTGATGACGGAAGATTATGAGATTGCTTTTCAAATGATATTAAAATACATTAATTAGTTTAAATGGACAAGATGTTGAAGTTTTTCATCCTGAAGTATTTTTATTATATTTAATAATTTACAAATAATACATTTTTCTTGAAAAAATTAACTGGGGGCGTGCGCGTGATGTCACTGCGGATGCACGTTTGCTAGGATAGCTCCGTGCACTCCGCCATTAAAGGAAATTATAACCCCTGATCGGCACCTTTTTGCGATCCGCGGAACGCAGCAGCAGACGGGGGAAGCAGCGGAGATGTCCCTTAAGAAAGACGGGAAGCCGGAGACCCCGAATCTTTTCCGTTTTGGGCGGGTACAGTCGGCAAAGGCCAAAAAGAAAAAAAACAAAGATGGCGCTGATGTGAGCGCACAGCACCAGCCCCAGTCCAGGAGACAGAGAGGCAGACTGCTGGACCAGAGGGAGAGGCCCTAGAGAGACGGGCAACGCTGAGAAACTCGGCAAACAAGGACACAGCAGGAAAAGACTCAGAGGTAAAAGATTATAAAGGGTTTCAGAAATACAGGCTCAATTGAATTTGAAAATGACTCTATCCAGATCTTCCAGGATCTGTCCAGGCAATAGATCAATGAAGAGGACAGCGTCCGGTGAAAGAGATACTTCAGGAAAAGGGGCTTTGGTATCGGTGGGCCTTCCTGTTCCGTCTTATAATTAACCACACAGGCAAACAAATCCTAAGGAATCTTCTCTCTTCCTATCAGCTTTAAATCTGGCCCCCAAGGATAGATCAGATCGGCAACGAGGACCTCATGGTGAGAACGCAGAGGATGAACGACCGACCGAGGGGGCGATGGCCCAGAAATGAAAAAGTCAAAACCACCTGTGTTTTTGGAGCGGTCCTGCCGAGTTCCCCTGAGTTGGGGTCCACGGCGGTATCCCTTGCCGATGGTCTGGCAACACGTGACAGTCCAAACAAATCTATGTTGGAACTGTAGCTTTGTTTCTCTTCTTTCTACTTTCTCCCTGTTTCCCTTTATGTTTTTTTTAATATTTTATTATAGAGACAGTTTTATCCGTTATCTGAAGTCTACTGCCCACTGTCTGAGTGCTGGTCTGTTGCTGATGATATGGGGATCAAGCTGGTGAATGAGCGGATTGGGTGGTGTGGGTGAGTGGGCCTCGGCCCAAAGACTATGGAGCAACAGAGTTTTTTGGGGGGTTGGGCACACACTGGCCCCCAGGTTTCAGACATAAAGAACGATAAGCTCTATTAATGACAAGAACAATTCCTACCCAAAATGTATCAGATTGTCTACACCTATAGCTGTATCATAGTAGGAAAAGCTATAAATGTTTTTGTTCTACAATGAGTAGGAACTGTTGTATTTGTTAAGCTTCTATATTCTGACCAAGTTATGATGAAGGTGCGATCAGTAGGGTGAGAGTAGCAGTGGATGGGGTGTGTGGAGTAGGAGGGAGACCTGCATGTCCGATGCCAGGGCGCCCCCAGGAGGGACATATGCCCGCCAGGCCAGACCATGTAGGGTCTGGCTGCAAAATTGAGGTGTTTGGCTGGTTACACTCATCTTACTTTATAATTTCGTTTTGTTTTTTTTCCCAAGTTCCCAAAGTGGGAAAATTCCCTCCCTTTTTTTCTTTTTTCCATTTGTCCTTTTTTTCTTTTTTCCATTTGTTCACAACAACCATTAAAGTTTTTCTTGCACAACTTTCACATGAGAGAGAGAGATATGACACCGGGAATGGCAAGTCAAGTGTCATTGAAGCTATTGTCCCTGAATGTTAAGGGTCTGAATAGTAATGGTAAGCGTAGACTGGCCCTAAAAAAAAGTTAGGAAACTGAAAGCAGATATTGTTTTTCTGCAAGGGATTCACTTCGACACCGAGGAACCACCAAACACTTTTAGCGGGACATACCCTGTAGCATTTTATTCGTCTTTAAATAGTATGAAAATGGGGGTTGCGATTTTAATAAAACAGAACATTTCGGTCCAGACATTGGAGGTTAAAAGAGACCAAGGAGGGAGGTCACTTGTGGTCCATGGTCTTCTCTCAGGCTTACATATTACACTAGGGATAAGTGATGACAGTGTTGAGCAGGACATTACTTCCTTTTTACAGTCAAAGTGCCTTCTTCTTCTTCTTCCCTTTCTCGCTCTCAAAGGGATGATTCATGCAAAAGTATGGTATGATGTCAATCTAGGTCCAGGGCTCTCCAATACGTGTGGGGAACAGTTAACGGAGATGAAACAACCTATTTATTGTGCCCACTGAAAAGAAACACTTCTTTCAAAGAAAATAATTAAATATTTGATTTTAAATTACTTGTTTCAGGGGTGCCGATTACATTGGTAATTAATAGTAAAAAAGAGATATGAAAGAGAGCAGGTGCATGATGGCATATACAGTAAACATCTACAATACTTCTCACTATATACAATTTAGTGAGTTAGTGGTGTAGGAGTGATCTACTCTTTTTCGGGCCCCTAAAATAGTCAATACAGTCCTCTAATAATATATTTTCTTTAAAGTTATATACCTGGATCCCCACTAGTGTACCCTTAAATAATATGTGTCACATTCCTTCCTGAAAACCATCAGAACAAGAAAGCTTCCTACTATTCCAGCCTATAATATTGTTATTAATATATATTATTCACCTCCAGAGGTAACTGGAGATCTTTAAGTGGACCTGCCTTTTAAGTAGAATAAAATATTGATCATCAAGATATAACAAACAATTGCTTGTATTATAACGCTGATAACTTTATTGACCTCTTTATTGACCTTTATTGGCATCTTTTAAGGCATAAAAAGAACCTGAAGATCCTACGCATGATTTCATCCATTTGTGTTTTTCTTCATATGCTACAATTTGACCAAGGTATTTTGTGTCTTCTTCCTTTTTTTATTTGTTGTTGCACTTTTCCCGGTCATTTGCACTTTTCCCGGTCATTTGCAAATGTATATCGGGTGATATAAAAAAAAATTCAAAATGGTCTGTCTTATAACTTACATTTCCATTCAGAGTTCCCAATAGTGAACCAATGTCACTGCTTATACTACCAGCCTGTTGGTGTAGTGCAAATCAAACTAATATTTTACGTTAATAAGCTTAATATGTTGTCCCTTATATGATGACTTCAGTCAAATTACTCTTCTGGGAGAGGATCTCCAAATTTACGTGGTTTGAGATGTAGTGCTGGATCATCATTACCTTTATCCTATTTCGTCACTGACACAAAAAAAATAAACTAATTGATTGTATCTTTTTGAGTATTCGTCTTATCTGTCTTTCTGTATATACGTTTTGGATAAACAGTGTATATAAAAATCTATTTGTTACAAGTTAATGTACTCCACATGAACTTTCTATGTATAATATAATGGTACTATGACTTATTCTGATTTACATATTCTGATTTTATTTTACCAGTGAAGTTAAAAGCTACCTGTAGGACTGAAAATTCATACAAAATATACTGCAAATTTACTGCAGAAAATATATTGTTGCCATACAAATTAAATATAATAATAATAATAATCAATAATTCAACTGTTAGCATAATTAAAAGTGAATTGTAAATGCACAATTTAAAAAATTAAAATAGGATTGTCTGGTTTTAAAGGTCATCAACAGTTCAGTAGAGTTTGCCTTTTGTGCTATTCTGTAGCATTGATTGCACTGCAATATTCTCCTGCCAGAGCAGGCTTGTGAGTTGATGGCGTGCTTTATAAATATCTTATGACAGCTGAATGAAACAATGGGACTTAATAAGGGCACCAGCTTTCTATCACATTACCAGAACCTAACCTACCAAAACCTAATCTACCAAAACACAGGCTGAAAATACATAAATTCCCTCAAGATCTTCTCATTTTCCTCCCTCCTGCCATCATTGCCTTTTACACTAAGAAGAAAGGAATACATATGGCAATTAGGCAGCAGTTGTATCTGGAAAGAGAGAGCAGATAAAAGGTGGCATGGTATTAAAGGTGCTCTGCCTGTGAGTATGAAAATGAGCCAAGGAGTGGCATGGTATTTTAAATCTTGGAGATTTCACTTTTTTTTTTTAATCAGATAATTTTAGGTATTTCAAAATCTATATTTTATGGGGTAGATCCACAATTTTCCGTTAAATCAGAGCATCTGAAGTGATGTTACAGATGCAGCGGACATAATTTTACGAAATCACGTGGTTTATACCTCGGAATACCCATGTGATGGCATGGGATTTCTTCCAACCATACCGCCTTAAGACGCAAGTGTAGGTGAGTGCATAAAATGGCATTTTAGTGTACTGTCTGTTAAACACCTGAGATTGACACAGTAGCACAGAAGCACAGTACTATGCACATTACAATTCATTCATTTCCTTGCATATAATTGCACACAATCCATAAAATTCAAACAAAGCAACCGCGATAAACACGTGTGCCTGAGGTGATTGTACGCCGCATGGAGTACAGCAGCGTACACGGAAACGGCGCTGTGATGCCGTAAAATACCGTCCGCTGCATCTGTAGCTTCCCTGAGTTAACGGAGATTTATAAAGCTAATTTTATGCAAAAACAATGTCCATTAGACCCCTCAGCATATGGCTAACGTGTTCTTAGATACCACGGTACAAGCTGCAGACTGCCACAAAACCAGCAAATAAATCAATCCACAAGGCCGATACCAAAAAGAAATAAAAACCCCAAGAAAAATCACACAACCAAATAAATGACTTATTATTAAAATGACAAAGGGCAAGTGTGCAAAAAGTTCTTATTAAAGTAAATGTATTAAACAGCAAATGGCAAACAATAAAAGTAGAGCTAGAGGGTAAGGTACACTAATGCATATGTGTCTGTATTGGCACTTTATCAAAGAGTGTGGATTTTTTTCAGTTACCTTTACCCTGCTTTCTGTCTCCTTTGGTATTATGTAAAGTGTACTATAACTATCATTATAGGCTAAAGCAGTAAAATTCCGGGCATTATTCATTCAGTAATGGCTGGAATTTTTGGCAGCTTCAATGTGTTTATTTCCAGCCAATCATCTTTTCCTTTTGTCAGAGCAGCTCTGAGACAGGGCAGGGGATTGGTGAGGAGGCAGGAACAGCTCTCAGACAGGGCAGGGGATTGGCCAGGAAGCAGCAGCAGGCAGTGACTCCTCCCCCTCCCTCCATGAACACAGCTTCATTTTGAGTTGAGGAGGGAGAGAGTGTTTGTGGAGCTGCAAAGTAAGTGGCTGTCTGCAGTTTGTTTGTAGCTGCAGTTTCTGTCTATTTAGTGTGTGTGTGTGTGTGTGTGTGTGTGTGTGTGTGTGTGTGTGTGTGTGTGTGTGTGTGTGTGTGTGTGTGTGTGTGTGTGTGTGTGTGTGTGTGTGTGTGTGTGTGTGTGTAGCTGCAGTTTGTGTGTGTGTGTGTAGCTGCAGTTTGTGTGTGTGTGTAGCTGGTGTGTGTGTATGTATGTCCACAGAGGGGGCGGCAGTATGTGGATATAGATAGCTGCAGTGTAAGTGTATATAGAGGTGCTTTAATGTATTTAGCATTTTATTTTAATAAAAAAATCTATATAGCTAAACAAGTGTCTATTATTTATGAAAAAAAGCCTAAATTTAGCCTATAATAGTAATAATCCCCTCAGAACAGGGCCTTACTAGCCAATAATGTCCTGGCTGGGTTAAATTCCCTCGGCTTCGCCTCAGGTCTTCAACTCTTCCAGCCAGGGCATTATTGGCCAGTAGTGCCCTGTTCTTCAGGGATTATTACTAAAATAATAGCCTGTTGCTATCAGCAACTACCCTTCCCAGACCCCTGGGGTTTAGGTATGTTGCTGCCTCCCTAGCACTTCTGCTCTGTTTCATGCTTGGCCAACCTGCAGTGCTTCTTTTTCAAAGCTTGCAGCCAGCTAAGTGGTCTCGGTCAACTGCTCTCCCTGTCACAGTATTGTTTTTTTTCACCTTCTCCTAATTAATGCATCCCCAAATGCTTAATATTAATTTCTGTTTGTGCTTGTGATTTCTAAGAAATGTAAGGAGAACTCCTTTTTAGCATGAACAAGGGGGTTGAGTTTATCTGCCTGTCCAGGCACACTGAGCCCCAGGAAGCCAAGGCCAAAACAGTCACAAAATAGCTTTACCCGAGAGAGACAGCACAGACAGTATCTTAGAATAGCTGTACAAGCCAAGGTAAAAGCCCCTCAGATCCCCCCGGCACCATGTCTCCAAAGTTAGGGCTACCAAGGGCCACGTTACGGACAGCCAGCGCACAGATCAGAACCATGGATACCTGTGAGCACAGTTAGTATAGGTCTATGCTAACTGCTATCAGAGACAGTCATCTGCCATTAACACAGGTAACAGATCGCATGCCACACATTGGCAAAGGCCTACAGACACCTACTGTATGGCAAAACTGAGAGTCCCATCAGACACCACAGTGATTAATACCAGAACACCAGAAACGATGTAATAAGTTATGCTAGTTCATTATCTCTACCTGACGAGAAGGTTATTACAGGTGCCGAAGCTGTGAAGATTTTACATGAAGTAGATATTGTTCCTCTCAAAGCATATGCTACTTGGAATGGCTACAGTTACCACAGTGATCCACTTGTTCACATGCGTATGGATGCACTACACCAGGCTCACAATTCAGGTACGCTCTCAAAGAGAAACACACTCATACTTACAAGCAGTCCACTCACATTCACTGCACGGAAGGCATGACTTCAAGGTTCCACTCATAAAGGAAGAGACAAATAACACAAGGCAATGAGGATGTTTCTTAATGCTCTTTTAATGAGCCAAAAACTTAGCAACGTTTCGACCAAAGCGGTCTTTTTCAAGTGGTGAGTGACTTAAACTAAAGTGTCTCATAGGGCCTTATTCAGAAAGCCTCGATAAGGCCCTTATCGAGCACTTATCGACCAAAATGGCTACTCATATTCAGAAAGCCTCGATAAGTGCTCGATAACGGCCTGTATCGACGCAAAATTTTATCTCCATCCGAAATTCGCTGACTGAGCAGTGATCAGCCCCTTATCGACAATTTTCGGATGGTTGATAAACTCGCGCGATTCAGAGACCCGCGAGTCTGGTGTCGCGGCCCATCGCAGCCCATCGCAGGCCTAAAAAACAATTTTCTCCCCAAATCCAATTCACCACAAAATTGTTGGTCAATTGGTGGGGAGATGGGGAGATGGGTCGATGAGCTGCGATATGTCGGGACTTAGGAAAAATCAGGCCCCTTTCCTGCCTCGGATTGATGCTGGGGGTCTCCGGAGCTGATAGCCATTAATAACAGCTCTGGACCCCCCCGGCATGCATCCGAGGCAGGAAACATGCATGTACAGCAACTTCATTACCTTAGCGGCTAACCGCTAAGGCAATGAAGGGGTTAAACACCCGTGCCAGGCTTACTGTAAGAAACATACAAAACAATACAATACTGTGGCTAGCGGGGGTGGGTGAAGGGGGAATTTGGCCCTTAATGGCTGTTTAGGCATTGCGGGGGGGTTGCGGGTGGAGTTAACCCCTTCATTACCTTAGCAGTTAATACCGCTAAGGTAATAAAGGCGTTAACCCAACCGCTACCCACCCACAAGGTCTAAACACGCATCCTTAGGGCCAATACCCCCTTCACCCACCCGTCAGGCCTAAGCACCCACCCCAGACTGACTATACCCACCCTATACCCATTGAGTAGTATGGTGGTACATCATACCCATATAATTATAATATGGCATGATAAGCCTCTATAGCACTCAATGGGCACCCTAATGACAATAAATTAATACACAAGACACACAGTAATAAAACGTAACTAAACTCCAAAAACACACACTTCACTAAATAAAAACAGTAGCCAGCTAATCCAATCAATAGAAGCAATTACAACATCAACAATGAATTAATTCAACCATTACCCAATCAAACCAATTAATCCATAAACCAACTCAAAATGAATAGTAACACTAACCAATGTAAACAACGAATTAATCCAACATTAATGAATGTAACCATTAAAAGACAAATAAATAAATTAAAACAATCTCTGAAGTATCCATAAAACACATGAGCTAACATAATATGCCGGTATCCCTCTGCATTGAAATGTCCCGCGTCACGTGACCGGGACATTTCCTTGCATAGGAGATACCGGCACCCCATAAAGGTGCCTGTATCTCGGGAAGCAGGGGGTCCCCGGACATAAAACCAACGTGGTTCAGCTCCGGAGACCCCCTGCACCTCTACACTATTAAAGAAATATATTTAAATAAATATTTTTTGGGCAACATTTCAGCTGGGAGAGGCAGCTCTCTCAGAGCCACTCTCTCTGCAGCAGAAATGAATCGCTGGTTCAGGCCTTTTCAGAGGCTCGATGCTCTCGCTGGCAGCAACTTGCCAGTTTTGGGCATTTTGCTATCACTGGTAATCGAGCCTTTCTGAATACCGTGATAGCAACGCCAAAAAAACCCTCATTTTAAATTCACTGGCAATTTTTTTTATGAACCTTCTCTGAATAAGGCCCATTGATTCTATATACCCATACAAATCCCCAGAATGCTCGTTGATGATAATAAATGATGCCTGCTATAGTATGCTGAATCCTCATTACTCCTCAGTATTGCAGCTCAAAGGGACATTTTAGTTTAAGCCACTCACCACTTGAAAGACAGCTTTGGTCGAAACGTTGCTACATTTTTGGCTCATTAAAATAGCATTAAGAAACATCCGCAGTGCCTTGTGTTATTCTTCTATTACTGTATGATTTGGATATCCAGCAGGACTTCTTTCAACACAAGAGCACCGGTAAATATGAATGATTTTGTATTATATGGTGTGCAGCAGTAACCTTCCTTTTGCAATATCCACTCATAAAGGACCATTGCACATGACAAATACCTCGTTTACACACCAAAGGCCTTTGACCAACCCCATTCTACCACACGGATTTGATGTGGACTATGGACTTTAAAATGGGTGTTTTACTGTATGTTTATTATGATATGTTCCACGTGTATTTATTATAGTGGTATCTACCTATACCAGATTGGGAGTGTGCTGTCTCCAGCTCTGTGTGTTTTTCTCCTGTTTCTGAGTTACCTTTACCCTAATTTCTGTCTCATTTGGTACTATGTAACGTGTACTATAACTATAAATCAGAGCCTTTTGCCACCAGCAACTACCCTTCCCAGACCCCTGGGGTTTTGGTATTTTTTTGCCTCCCTAGCACTTGGTAAAGTCCTGCTCTGTTTCCTGCTTGGTCAACCTGTAGTGCTTCCTTTTCAAAGCTTGCAGCCAGCTAAGTAGTCTCCCCCAACAGCTCCCCCTGTCACAGTATTGTTTTTTTCACCTTCTCCTAATTCATGCATCCCCAAATCTTTTCTATTCATTTCTGTTTGTGCTCGTGAATAAAGTTTCTAAGACATTTAAGGGGGACTCCTTTTTCCATGAAGAAGGAGATGAGTCTATCTGCCTGTCAAAGCACACTGAGCCCCAGGAAGCCTAGGGCGGAACAGAAAGTTACCTACCCATCACAAACTGTTTTTTAGCGATCCTCACCAGAAGTCCCACCACCTTCCCTGATGTGCAGAAGTGCACTAGGGGAAGAAAGGGAACGGATGGAGGTGGCGCCACCTATAGTGGAGCACTGTCATACAGGAAACCATTGATAATAATACAAATTGCATGTAGACATCATAAATCTACAATTTAAAACAAAATTTAAAAATAATGTTGGAATAGAATCTGGGTTACAATCATCCACTCCACAAAATTAAAACGAAAAAAATCCAAACGATGGAAAATATAAGAATAAATCTCGCTGTCAAGTCTTGCTGCAACTGTCGAGTGGATTCCGTAGCTGGAAATGGCAGGGCAGGAAGCGAGAGACGTAGTCAGGGTCACAGGCAAAAGTACAGGACAGGCAGTGAGAGGCGTAGTCGAATGGCAAGCAGGGGTCGGGTAACAATAACAGGAACAACAAATGTGCAGCAAGACAGTGAGTCTATCAGGAAGCACCAGTACAAATGAGCAAGGAGGAACAGGAAGGGGAGGTTTATATAGGTCTGGCTGGAGGCATCGGACAGGTGTAGGTGATTATCTCATTAAGATCTGTAGTGAGCTGTCTGCAGACTCAGGCAGCCAGGATAAGCAGTCCTTGTGGCAGAAAGGAAGAACCGCCAGATAGGATCAGGAAGGACCGGTGTTCAACTCAGGGACATCTCCGACACTCGCCTCATAGAGGACATAGCTTATAGCAACACTTCAAAGTGTAGAAAAATAAATAAATAAGACCTAATGAAAGATCCACTAAAGAACATGTTTTTAGATAGCACTAAAGATCCCAGTTAGCACTTAATGAGGCATTAACTTAAGTTAACATCTCATTAAATGTATAAGATGATGAAATTGCCTATTTAGCATGCCCACTGGAAAGAAAATCTTCTTTCAAAGAAAATTATTTAACATTTGCTTTTAAATTACTTGTCTCCTGGATGCCAATTACATTGGTAATAAGTAGTGTAGCATGTTTAATCCCCAACCTAAGTGAGATCATAGAGCTACCGGTGTATTCTGGTGCGGTGCATACCTGTTTGGTAGAACAGAAGGCCCTGAGAACTCCGCGATGGTATGGGGAGACAACAGGACAGGCTCTGAGTGATGATCCTTATAGCGCAGCGCCTCCAGCCGGTGAGGATCCTGGTGCAGCCAAGATGGTCCGCACTGGCAACTCAGGTAGTGGCCCAGTCAAGTAGCCAGAACAGATGGGTTCACTGGATTATCATTATAAGCATACACATTGTTTAAACAGACACATTCCCTGAAGTAGTACCCACAGGGCTGGAGACCCTGCAGGCCCCTTCTCAGCTCCTTTAACCCCTGATGGGATAAAGAGTAAGTGCTTCCAATCCACAAGCCTCCTGACTTCTGGGAGAGTGTCAGCTTCTGCACCCCAGGAGAGGGGCTTGTAACCCTGCCCCATAACGGCAGATCCGATACTGACAAGCATCACATTATGGGCATGTGATCCAGCCATTATCCTCCCCAGGGATGACGCTCTCTGGTTGTTGTTAGGCCAGCTCCTGGATACAGGAATTGTGTATCCAGGCTACAACAACAAGCTAGGCCTCTATGAGAGAGCCTATCCCCCACAGTGCCTGTGTCTAACATGATTTTTACTGTTAGGGCCATAGAAAAGATGATAGTCAGGGCTACACCCTCCCTGTGGTGAAAACATCTCTGAGGAATACAATATATGTACTATCGATATACTGTACCAACAACCACACAATTGAACATAACTACATGTATATATGTAACAACACAGTACGTGCAGCATTTAGCATTATAACATCTGGTACCTCCTTTCTCTGGAACCCCTGGCCCTATGCAGCTAAACTGCTGAACCAGATTAATAATAATGTTCAGAGTCAGGTTTGTTTCCTAATATGCCTTCACTATCTGCCACTGTGATGTAATGAGAGTGTCCCCTACCTGACTCAGCTACATACTCCACCCGGTCTAAGTGGATATTGCGACTCACAACCTATACCTTCACCAAGTACTTAGCTTAGTCTTCCCCACAAAGCATTGAACTACTAGAAATATAATCCAGAATGACGGACTTTACCCATGTGATTCAGCACTCCTCATTAATGGTTCAGGTAGGTATGGATAATCATATCCCATTTTCCTAAAGCGCTGTACAAGCACCCTTTCTGCGCGACAACACTTCGTCAGGTTGTGCCCACAGGCCTTACCGAGCAAAACCCAATACAGGGACCCCTCCAATAAGGGTTTCATAAGGCCCTCCACATTGCCGGGGGATAAGAGCTTATCCCCTTGAGACTTTTAAGCATGCTCACGCATTATCTCTGCTTCTTTCTCCAGAGTAAACTGACCCTCCTCCCACCAGCACTCCACTTTATCCTCTTTCTCCAGCACAAAGTGCGTCCTGTTCAGGTGTTTCACATATCCTTTATAAATTGAGTCCCACCATGGTAACATGCCCACCCCCACATATATAGCATACATATCAGGCATTGAAATAGAGTCCCCCTTGGAGCCACGACATCAATGGTGACAAGGGCCGAGGTGATAGGAGTTTATAGCTAGGGATGGGATCAGCATAGGGTACGCTGGCGATGTGGGGTGGGACGGGTACTTCAGAGTCCTTTTTCTGGGGAACTACAGGTAATATTTTAAGTTAACAAGTGTAATACAGTAGTGCCGACGATTATTCTAAAACAAACCAGTGGCAATCACCAACAAGACCCAGGTACATGCTGGGTACATGCTGAAACATTTCTGCTGAGTCTAATGGTCCATCGGATAAACAGTGGGGGTCCCTGGCAGTCCGATTCAAACTGAATGGGACTGCCATTGACCCCTGCTGTGTTATTCCGATGGGCCATTAGTCTCTTCAGAAATGTCACTGAAATGTTGCAGCATGTACAAAGCATTTACCTGGCTAGTTTAAGGCAAGTTTAAGGCAAGTTTTAGAATAATCGTTGGCTTGTCTGTACTTATTTACGGTATTCCATTTGATAAACATAAAAAGCTCAATTTAAAGTTGTCCACACCATTTGCACCCCTGTCAATAAACTACTTCAGAAGAAAAGTACAGAAGTCTTCCAAATAAAAATAAATGTAATGAGCCATGTTTCAGCTGCTACAATCAGCCTTTGTCAAGGTGGGCTACATAATAAACCGCAATGCACATCTACCATATATATACATCATCTAATGACCTAATTACCTGCTTCACCGCTCAACATCCGCCTCCCGAGGCCAGTGGTTCTGCGTGTGACATCAAAATTACAGCGCCGCCTTACATGCAGAAGAGGGGCCCACCTACGGTTACCAAGGCGACTGGAGCAAACAAGCAGTGTCTCCCGTCGTCATGTCAACAGAGATGCAGGGCCGAGGAGCAGGGATTACCTGAAGTGCACACAAATGACAAAGAGTCGGCAAACCAAATGCTGCCAGTTTAAAGATATCAGTAGAGTAGACTGTACAGTATATAACAGGAAGATAAAGTAAATAGTCATTAGGAAAGTCACATATAGCAGCCTACAGTACTAAAACCAATGCAAACTAATGGAAATATACTCACATATGAGAAGCTGAAAACTATACATAAAAGGACACGAATAAAGAAAATGAAAAAAGGGGTATGTACATAAAAATAGAAAGAGGTATTCTAATTCCAAAAATACTTGGTCCAAGTATGCTAGTTATTCCCGGAGATGAGGGGCAACCCATAGCTGGAAAAGGAAACAAAATTACCTTCTATTGAGAAATTGAACTACTTCGCCATTACTAGTCTGCAATTTATCAATCCAAAAGCTTCTCTCCAGGAGGGCGGTATTCCTGTCCAAGGCTCCTCGTATTACAGATACACACTCTATAATCATAACTCTCAGTGCTGAAATAGGATGTCTATACTCAACACAATGTTGTACTAAGACTGTGGGATTTGTACCTTTATAAATAACACTTTTGTGCTCAACAAATAGTGTTTTTAACATCCTCGTTTTCCAAATATAGAGTAATCCACGGAGGCATTTAATCATATACACTACATGTGTAGTTCTACTGTACATGCAATCCTATCTTTGATTTTAATACCCTTTCCACTGAGGGGGTGAGAAAATGTATCGCTAGTGACCATACTGTTACACACCGAACAGTTAAAGCACTGATAACAAACAGTTCTGCCACCGCTTAGAAAATGCTTTTTGAAATTAAGATTTTTGTTGTCCGAGTTAATCAGAGTGTCTGAAAAAGTCCTGCCCCTTTTGAAGGCCACCCTAGTTTGTTCACTACAAGCTTGTAATACTAATTGGTCATTATGTATTATATGCCAATGTTTCAGGAGTGTCGCTATCACAAATCCACTGGCTTGTGCATATGAAGTTGGAAATGTCAATGTATCTAAATTAGACTTCTTCCTTTTGATAACTGGAATTTCACAACGAAGGGTTTGGTTTAATATCTCAGTGGAATATCCATGGGTCATGAACCGCATAGCAGGTCCCAACTATTCCTGCCTGCTCGTAATACGTGTCACTCTAACCTGTGAGAATGGTAGGGTATTAATAAAAGTCTGAGGATGATGGCTGTCTGCTCTTAAAATTGAATTTTTATCAGTGGGTTTTCTGTAGATTTCAGATACCACCTTCTAGGGCGATGAGTACATCAAGGAAAGACAGTTGTCCCATAATCCAAGAAATGGTATAACAGACCGGGGTCTGATAGTCATTCAAATATCTGAAGAAGGATAATAATTCCACTTCTTTATTGTACCTCTCCAAACTAGGAAGATGCCATCTATAATGAAAATAAACTACATTGCGGAATATGTATAAAGGCAGTGTTTTTCACGAGGGGTTGAAAACCACTAAATTAAGGAAAAAGTTTTGCGATTAAAGTATCAAAGAAAAAAAATGGAAAATGGAAAGGGATAGGGCTCTCTTTGATATATCTGAAGCACATCCCAGATTTTCAACTTTTGCCTTTCTCTGTTGTGTTTCAATAGGGCAAAAATACTCACTCGCAAAAGGGAGAGGTAATGCTTATCTGCACTAATAATTATGCATGGAACAAATAATGAATACAGATAAAGTACATCTGCACTTTCAGAACCTAACTTTTTGCAATACAGTGTGTAGAAGTCACAAAAGGCTTACATGAGGCATTAGATGCAAGCATCAAAGAATCATGGTTGAAAAATTAATAGGAAACTAAATTAAAATCTACATAGTAATTACATGCATATATTCATAAATGAAGTCTTACGTAATGCATGCATAATCATTTAATTGATTTTGGTTGAAGATGTATGTAGCATTGGCTAAAATGTGTTTGAAACTACAAGAAATATATTGCACAGAAACAATGAAAATGCTAATTTCACTTAAAGGTACTAAAACTTCAGATCTCATATAGGATAGCTTTTGTGACAGGACAGCATGGATTTTAGATGCCGTAAAACAAACTGGGATTGATGGGAGAGAATTATTTAGCTCATGGTAGGCATGTTTAAGCAGATATGGTTGTGATCTGTTATTACTATGAATACTAAAGTGTCACATTGCATGCACACCGCATAATAGGACTGCAGTGCTCTAATACTTGTCATTATTTAAACATCAGTGAAACAAAGTGTCTTCTCCCAAAAAAAATTTCTCTATCCCCCTGTCCTTGCCAGCTCCCCACATATATATATCTCAAAAGGTGTAATCTTAAACATTAATAAAAAAGAACCCTGTATTGGACAATTTGATGTCTAATTGGTTGATTACATGTAAATGTACTGTAGAAGGTAAAATGATTAGTAGATGTTACAGTCTGCATTGTTATAATGTATGTATGCATGTATGTCCTTATTTATATAGCGCCATTAATGTACATAGCGCTTCACAGCAGTAATATTCATGACAATCATAAATAATAAATAATACATAAAGGGAAGAAGTGCTTCAGACATACAAGTAATATTTAGGAAAAGGAGTCCCTGCTCAGAAGAGCATACAATCTAATTTGTTGGTAGGAAGAACGTACAGAGACAGTAGGAGGGCGTTCTGGTAAGTGCACCTGCAAGGGCCAAGGTTAATGTATGAGATGTTAATCAGCCATGGAGCTACTCATATGCTTCCATAAGCAAGTGTATTTTAAGGTGGGTCTTAAAGGTGGATAGAGAGGGTGCTTGTCAGATATTGAGGGGGAAGGGCATTCCAGTGGTGTGGGACATTCAGTGAGAAGGGCTTAAGGCAGGAGAGAGCTTGAGATACAAGAGTGGTAGAGAGAAGACATCCTTGAGCAGAACGCAAGAGTCGGCATGGTGTATAGCGAGAAATTAGGGCTGAGATGTAAGGAGGAGCAGAAGAGGGGAAAACTTTAAAAGTGAGGAGGAGAATTGAGTGTGTGATATGGGATTTGATAGGAAACCAGGAGAGGGATTTCAGCAGGGGAGAAGCTGAGACAGATTTTGGAAAGAGTAGAGTGATTCTGGCAGCAGCGCTTAGGATAGATTGTAGAGGAGAAAGGTGAGAGGAAGGAAAGCCAGACAGCAGGAGGCTACAGTAGTCGAGACGGGAGAGAATGAGGGTCTGTCAGAGATTTTGCAGTTGAGCAACAGAAAAAAGGGCATATCTTGGTAATATTGCGGAGGAAAAAATGACAGTTTTTTGCTACCTTTTGAATGTAGGAAGAGAATGTGAGAGAGGAGTCGAGTGTGACCTCTAGGCAGCGTGCTTGGGCTACTGGGTGAATAATAGTACTTCCAACAGTAATGTGGAAGGAGAAAATAGGGCCATGTTTGGAAGGAAGTATGAGGAGCCCAGTTTTTGCCATCTTAAGTTTAAGTCGGCGGAGGGCCATCCACGATAATATAGCAGAGAGACATTCAGAAACTTTAGTCTGTACAGTAGGTGTAAGGTCAGGGGTGGAAAAGTAAATGTGTGTGTCGTCAGCATAGAGGTGATATTTGAACCCAATAGATGTGATTAGGTCACCTAAAGAGAGTGTGTAAAGAGAAAAGAGATGGGGTCCCAGGACAGAGCCCTAGGGTACCCCCACAGAGAGATCAATAGAGGAGGAGGAGGTGTTTGCAAAGGAGACACTGAAAGTATGATGGGAGAGGTAAGAGGAGATCCAGGATAGAGCTTTGTTATGAATGCCAAGAGTATGGAGAATGTGAAGGAGAAGAGGGTGGACCACAGTTTCAAATGCTGCAGAGAGGTGGAGTAATATGAGCAGTGTAATGACCTTTGTCTTTGGAAGCATGGAGGTCATTATTTATTTTACTGAGGGCTGTTTCCGTGGAGTGAGCAGTGTGGAAGCCAGATTGTAGCGGTCTAGGGGAGAACAGGTGTTGAGAAAGTGGAGCAAGCGAGAGAATACAAGACGTTGAAGGAGTTTAGAGGCAAAAGGCAGGAGGGAGACAGGTCGATAGTTAGAAAGAAAGTAGGGTCAAGCTTGCTGTTTTTGAGTAATGGTATGACTGTTGGATGTTTGAAGGAAGAGGGAAAGGTACCAGAGTAGAGGGAGGAGTTAAAAATATGTGTGAACGTAGGGATTATAGTAGGAGCAAGAGGTTTTAGGAGATGGGAGGGAATGGGGTAAAGAGGGCAAGTGGTAGAGGGAGAAGAGGAGAACAGCAATGACACATCGAGTGGATCCCCGTAGCTGGAAATGGCAGGGCAGGAAGTGAGAGACATAGTCGGGGTCACAGGTAAAAGTCTAGGGCAGGCAGCGAGAGGTGTAGTCGAAAGGCAAGCAGTGGTCTGGTAACAATAACAGAAACAACAAATAGCAGCAAGGCAGTGAGCTAGTCTATTCAGGAGTATAATGCTTCTCCGTGACAGCAGATAAAGAGTCAAGGAATGCAGGAGGAGAGTTAGGAAGAGTGTCGAATGGGGGGAGGATACAGAGGGGATGGCCTGACATATGAATTCCACCGTTTCTTTGAAATAGTCAGCAAAGTCCTGAGTTGGGATGGAGGAAGAACAGGCAGCATAGGGTGGTCTGAGTAGGGAGTCAAAGACAGAGAAGAGTCGGCATGGATTAGACTTGTGCGTGTTTTTTAGTGAAGAAAAGTAGTTTTGTTTAGCCTGAGAGAGGGCAGAGTTGAAACAGGATAGCATAAATTTGTAGTGAAGGAAGTCTGTGAGAGTGTGAGATTTCCTCCAAAGGCGTTCAGCGGAATGAGTGGAGGAATGCAGCATGCGCATGTGGGAATTTAGCCAGGGTCTGGGGTTCAAAGGGTGAGAACGGCAGAGAGAAAGCGGGGCATGTAGATCAAGAGAGGAGGATAGGGCAGAGTTGTAGTTCCTGACCAGGTTTTCAGGGTCTGGAGCAGAGTTGATGGAGGATAGGGAGGAGCGTAAAGTGGAATCAAAAGCTGGTAGGTTAATAGAGCACAGGTCTCTGCAGAACCGTGGGGTAGATGGAAGTGGAGAAGTGGAGAAGTGAGAGAGAGAAAAAGAGATGATGTTCTATTTGCTCTCAGCGTGGCCACTCAGTTGGAGCATGTCCCCTTCAGGGGACTACTATGGTAGTCTAAAAAATGTTAAGGGCCCTAGAATGTTAACTGTGTGGACTCGCACAGAGTTACTCCCCTCCCCATCAGATGTTACAGGGTGACATGGCAGAAACTAAGTCATGCCTACTTTATATCTGGTGATAGTGACATCACCACATATATACTAAGCTAGAAGTTTCTGGAACTCAGGAGTTTCGCTGGAAAGAGCCTCACTGTAAGTTATGTAAATATGTTTAAGTGTATAGTTATGTGTAGTAAGGTTGCCCTGTCACCTTTATTGTTTTCAGTTAAGAATCATGCCCTTTACAGAGAGCCCGTAGTAATGAACAGAGATTGTTCTCTGACCAGAAGAGGACCAGGCAAGTGCTCATAAGAGAGTTCTCAGAGTAGAAACTCCAAGGCATGGGTGGACCAACCGTAGGGCTTCTAGTGAAGCTCTGATCCAATAGGTATGGACGAGGTAGGCAGTGCACAGAGTGATGAAATACTAATCCCTGAAAATACAGTGTACTCTCATTGACAGGTCCAAAGTAAACTCTCGACATGTTAATTAGAGAGGAAGAATGACATCCACAGTAACAGGATACTGAACCCCAAGAATAGTATGTCCCCCCAACCAGGGTCCACCAGATACAGGGCATTTGAGGAGCTATAAAGAGATCGCCAATCTAATATTTATAAAGGACACATGTATAAGCATCTCCCCAGTGTCTGAATGAGAGCTATCAAGATGATAAAATCCTAAAGAAGCCTAAGTACCTCCCTAGTGTAGGATTGAGAGCTACTAGGGGAAGACGCACAGAGTAACCTTATTGTTTGACACCACTTAATGTCTACAAGAAGTATGTCCTATGCATGTATAGCATTACCAACGGTTGTGAATAAAGCAATTTGTATGTACTGATCAGGATTGAGATATCAAGCACAATAGTGACTATTTTAAAAGTCCTTATAAAAATGTTTAAAAAATCTGAAATTCTGCTTAAAAAAATGCCCCTTTTTAGCAAATGTGTTGGAATTCTTGTCAAATACCATTTAGGGCACAGTCACACAGAAATAAACTGGAGTTCATGTGGGGACTTGGTAGTGTGATATGAGTAGTTTATGTGATTAAGCCAAGTGATGATTTACAAAGGATGGGCACGGTTGTGGGTTTGAAAGCTAAACTTTGTGGATTCAAGCGTTCAGTTCAAACACACTGTTGAAAAATCAAAGTTCTAGTTAAACTTCGAATCAATTTTCAGAAAGAATTCGGAACAAAATCCTAGCTAAAACTAAAGAAAGGCTCACCGGGATCCTTGGAATTTTTGTATTTTTTTCAAACGATTTGATGACGCCATTACAATATGCTTGGCATTTCCTATAAAATAGATTGCAGGGGGTGGGATGTTATGACATTCGTGCGAACGGAAAAGGCTTTAAGTGCCTTCGCCCA
The DNA here is from genome assembly GCF_040206685.1 of Ascaphus truei. Classification (NCBI taxonomy): domain Eukaryota; kingdom Metazoa; phylum Chordata; class Amphibia; order Anura; family Ascaphidae; genus Ascaphus; species Ascaphus truei. Next base: position 167,707,051 of record NC_134483.1, on the reverse strand, counting down.
AATATATTTATTGTCCAAACCGCCTACAAATATCCAGCTGTGAATCGAATATTGTTAAAAAAAAAAAAGTGGTTAAAAAATCTTTTCCGAATTTCTTAGGATAATCACGAAAATGGTTGCAAACTGAACTGCGAGACATTCGCACATCTCTACATGTGACATGCATCATAATTAGCATATGGGGTACAGAAAACGCAAGACAACAGGGCAGATGCACTAAGCTCTGCTATTTAACCTAATGTTATGCAAACGAACGTGAAGTTATTCGGAACACCAATCTTCTAAAGAACATAGCCTAGTGTTAAGACAGAGCTACTCCTTTAAGTAACGTATGGTTTCATTTCCTCAGCCGTTAGTGCTGTTGATATGCAAAAGAGGTGTTCACCCCAAAATCGCATATCCACTAAAGGCCGCTCAGGTTAACGCAGGGATTTAACCTGACATTATTTAAGTCATACCTGAAGGTAGGGTTGTCAGGTGTCCAGTATTGAACCGGACTGTCCTGTATTTGGACACGATGTACAGTAATAAATAAGAGGTAATACTGGACATGTACGTGTATACCAGTATTACCTCTCTGGACATAGTGACCTGACCGGCTTGGGGGGCAGCGGGATTTCCACAAGCGGGGAGAGAGCAGGACTGTTGCTAGGGGGCTGGGCTGCTTCCTCCATCCTGATTGCCTGCTGCTGGGTAATGCAGCTAATCAGGAGGAGGTGTGGCAAAGGAGAGGAGGAAACAGCATGAAGCAGAGAGGGGTGTGTGGGGGTGGGGGTGGGTGGGGGTGTGGGTGTGTGTGTGTGTCACATTGCACCTTTCACCATTGTGTCCAGTAGTTTAGAGAAGCCACCTGGCAACGCTACCTGAAGGTGAGGTTAGCGCCCACATTCTGAAAGAGAGAGAGAGAGAGAGAGAGAGAGAGAGAGAGAGAGAGAGAGAGAGAGAGAGAGAGAGAGAGAGAGAGAGAGAGAGAGAGAGAGAGAGAGAGAGAGAGAGAGAGAGAGAGAGAGAGAGAGCATATACAGTATGCTAATAGGAATATGTAAAGTATATTTAAATGACTTAAATTAGCATATATCCCAGGTATCTCAGATGTGCTCCTTTTTGTGCACAGGTGTCTCTCCACATGTTGTCTAACGGTGCATTTGGAGTTGTATACAGATATAGCCGGATGTTTTCTTCTGCCAGCCCAGGAAAAATCTAGGAAAATGTGGGGCTATCTCACAGAAATGCTGCAACATTCTGTGAGATTTTTCTGCTATTTGAATGCAGATTAATGGCCCATTGGATTAACACAGCAGGGAGTCAGCAGGGCCCCCTGCTGTGTTAATCTGATGGGCCATTAATCTGCATTCAAATAGCAGAAAAATCTCACAGAATGTTGCACCATTTCTGTGAGATAGCCCCACATTTTCCTAGATTTTTCCTGGACTAGCAGAAGAAAACATCCGGCTACATCTGCATATACAGTAGCATTTGGGACTCTAAGGCTGCACCTATAGTGACAGTGATGCGACGTCGCGGCAAAACAAATGTATTGCCGCCGCCGTCGCGTTCGCTTATAGTAAGCGTGAAGTGACGGGAGTGACGTAGCGGCGCAAAATTTGTAAGCCGGTTAAATTTGATTTTTCAGAGGCTGTTGCCACATGTGACAGCCTCAGATCCAATCAATGGCCAGGTCGCTTGCGACGTCGCTGTAAAGCGAAATACAACTTTCGCGGGTCGTGACGGCGATGGGTGACATCATCCGTCGCGTCGCCGTCACGCGCACTATAAGTGCGGCCTAATTCAAACGTCTTTATTTTGAATGGAGTGGTACTTCACATTGGCCTGGAGTCAGAAAACTTGCTTTGTTTTTTTTATCTAGGTGGGCATCAATTTTTAAATGCCTGAAGTTAAATACTAATTTTGCCTGATCCAAGTACTTTGAATTACCTTGTAATAAAAGTTTAAATATCTACAGATGTGATTGTTCATAGCAATATTTTCTTAATGTTTCATGTACTGTGTGGTAATTTTTCTTATATATTGAAGGTGGGGGAAGAGTACAGAAATAGAAAGACTAAGGGCCATATTTACTAAACAGTGCGAAGCTGGAAGATGCCTTCTAGCCATGCACTTTAATGGGCCATAAGGCATAGCACCACTTAGTAAATATCGCCCTAAATCCCATCACCAAAAGCGTCAAACAATGCTTTGGAATGCAGTGCATGACAGGGGGCCTTGGTAGTGAAGAGGGTAAAAGGAACATTGAAATGTCTCTTTGAAACCCCAAATGTCCCTCAATAGCTTTGTGTAGTAACAAAAGAGGGAGAGGGTATGATACCACCCTTATTTATCCAACAGCTTTATGAATGACAGGCCCATTACTTCTGGTATGGAGTAATCTTCCACGGCATATAATACATTGATGGTTCTGCATTAATATGTTTCAACAGTCACGGTTCAGTATGATTTTCTAATTGCATATGTATGCTTCCCAGTTAATTCATTTCAGTTTATCTTACTGTGGCTTTTCAAATCCTCCTTAAGAAACCAGCATACTGAAATTCCTAATGATTTCTTCTTCAGTGACCACGTTAGCAATCCCCTTTTGTGTACTTCTTGGAAACAAAATGATTACACCTCCATGGCCTAAGTATTACTTGTAAAGGCAGTATACAGTATAATTTTTTTCATGGTAACAAAAATATCCTCAGACATTTGTTCCAAGATCACTTTTGCAGACAACAGAACTTCTGTCATTTTATATTACTTCATTTCTATTGTTTTTTTTATATCACTTGTATTTATTTGGTAAACATTTCTAAAGTGCTCTGGCATAAAGCAGCTTGGCAAATAAATAAATTAAATAGATTGTACATAGTGCTCATAATCTAAGGGTGGGGGTCTGGAGTCCAGAGTGAGAAAAACATATTATGATACAGCACATGGTTGGAGTTATACATAATTATATTATTACTTTTATTTACACAATATATAAGCAAACGATGTGGGAAGAGGATTTTAAATAAATATAGCCTACATAATGTACTGTATGAACGATCATTTTCACATTATGAGTATAAGATTAGGGAGCTAAGCTAACAACTCACAATTCTAACAATGTACTTTAAAAATGCTTGTATCCTAATAGGTAAAACTGCCTTTATCAGCATCTTGTATTTAGGTATGGAACTTTTTGACAAGGCTCCTTTCTCTACACGCTCTATGAACTACCTGTAGAAAAACCCAGTACTGTTCATGAAGACTTATGCCCCTTTTGTGTAATTTTTTCACATTATTGCATTTCCCTTGCACTTATACTGTAACTTTACTCTCAGGTATTGGTATCTTTCTACTGAACTGCATTCTTTCTTCCAAAATACACACATCTTCCAGGAATTAATCAATCAAAAAAAATAAAAATACTTACACATGTAGCTATGCCTGGTGGCTAACAGCCGTGCCTCCCTGTTACGTAAGTCCTGATAGATGCAGGCTGTGTCAGGCCCCCTATCTTGGGTTTACCCCTCCTCTTGCAGCTTTCTTGAGTGGCAGAAGTGGAGGTGTGACAGGGTCTGTGTGTTGCCCAACCCTGGTGCAGACCTTGGGCCCTCCCCTTCTGCACTAAGGAAGAAGCAGTTCTAAATTATAGTCAGTCTGAGTGTCTCCCCCTTGGGAGAGAGACGTGCCCTCAGCCCCTCAGGGGGCTGAAGGGAAACATCAGACCTCAAATCTGATAACGGCCTACGTACCATCCAGGAGATCTGGGACCTGAGACAAAAGAATGTACCTGCTGTATTACCATCTGCAGTGGCTACAATAAAGAAGTCTCTGTTTTATATACCTCCTGCTTGATTTTGGGAGAGACAGTCGCCACATGTGGCAGTCTCTACACCAATCATAGAGCGCCTACTGCACTCTGCCCTCCCCCTTAGTGGCGTCACTGGCCTTGTCGCCAGTAATGTCACTCAAAACTAAAGTGCAACTTTCGCCAGTGGCAATGGCGACAGGTGACGTCATCGGTCGCGTCGCCGTCGCAGGCACTATAAACGCGGCCTAAGTCTACAGTCTATTGGGGGGAGAGTATGACAGATTGGTTCCACTGCGGGGACCATCTCCAGCCAAGCTGGAACCTGCAGGGGATGGAGGCGCTGGCACTGGAGACGAATGAAGCCTAAGACATCCAAAAGCCTGTCCTGTTAGTCCCACAACATCGCGGACCCTCAGATCTCCTGCAGCCTACAAGTACACTGGCGACACACTTTATTCGAGCTCGGCTAGTCCCACGAATTCGGGTATACCCGGGTGTATTGAGGTTTGTGACTGTTTTCTGCCCGAGTGCATTGAGGTATTTTCCAGGCAGGGATTGAAGCATTTTATTCCCGCTGGCTGCAATACTGCACAGTATATATATATATACTGCATTACAATTCATGAATTTATGCCATCTGGTAGACACGCGAAGCATTGCAGCCTATTAAATCCTAATCATTATCATTTAACAGATCAGCCGCCCGTCAGCCAGGCATGAACCCAGGCTGGGAAGGCAAACACAACGGGGCTTGTCAGAGGTGAGGAGCGGCGCATTCCAGGTATCTGCCAGGTACATACTGAGTATTTGCTCGAATAAAGTGAGTCGGTGCAGTACCATGCACCAACTCACACCTAGTAGCCAGCCAATCTCCCAGAGGGAAGGTGGGAAGGGGGGCGGGGGGAGCAGCGCTACACAAATATAGAATTATTTCCTGATTGAATACACATTCTCCAGGTTTTGATTGCACAAAAACTGAGCTTTCGGCCAGCACCCGGTTCCCAAGATACCAGCGAAGATGCTGGTATTGCTTCCTGGTTTTTAAAGGGAATGTAAATGGTAAATTGCCCTTCACATAAGGGTTGTAAAGAACTGCTCGCCTATTATAACGGAGGTCCTTAAAATGGTAGGTGCAAGGGAGGTATAATGCAAATGTTAGAGACTACTAGTTCCACTATTATCCCCAACTTGACTCAGCTAAGATTGCAGCTTTACAAATAAAATCAATTTTTTAACATGTTACATTCTTTAATACAACATTTTTTTTCTGATTAGTTCTGTTGGTGATGGGGAAACATCTTAAGAGATTGTGTCTCTACGGTTTTCAATTCATTTTCACATCCTGCTCCTACGCATGCAAGTTCGCACCCATCACTGAATGCTGTACATTCAATTTATTGCACAATTTTGAAAGAATGACCACAGTGATCCCTATACATATTGCTTTACTTACTATAATTGTAGATGTTAGTAGAGTAGTACAATATGGCCCTTTGGGAAGCCCTAAAGTAAATTATTTCTTCTTCCGTCAAATGATTAGATTTTTCCATCATATAAGAAACTCATGTTTCGCTAAAGATTTAATACACAGTAGAGTCTAGATCTCATAAAAAGTGTATTGAAGATTTCCTGCTTAAAATAATGATGCCAAAAAAAATACTGTTATATTAAAGAATGGATTCAAGATTCTGAACCCATCTAGGTGCATGAACCATTTATTTTTTTAATAGATATTATTAGCCCACTGTGCACATTAGTGGGTGTTTTGGGAAGTATGCCCTGTGATGACTTGTTGTACTACTGTATGTAGAAAATGTATTGTGTGTTTACAAATTCCCTGCAAAAAATATACATTGGCCTGAAAATATCATCAGCTTTATTTAAGCTACAGTAATACTTAAACAGACATTCAAATAAAGACTGAAGGGCACAGGGATGTATTACCTCTTGCTACCTTAGTATAAAATAACACACAACTGAGAACTTTTGCAAATCACCCAAATGTGATTAATAGTCTTCCTTTTGAAAAAGGACACATTAAGCTCCCAGGTGGAGTATTGAACTGTGATTCCGCATTAACCACCATTGACAGTTAACATGAGATTGCTGTGAGATTCCTCATATCGCCGATTAGTGAATTCCTGCCAAAGAATGATGGTACTAAGGAGCGCCACTACATTTCTTTATTAACCTCTCTTAAAAGTATTACATATTTTTTCTGAAACAAAAATTTCTCCTAGGACCAAAGTGTATTAAAGCGGCAAACCAAGTGGTCAATATTGGTTGCTATTTTGTTTTTAACAGACGATTGATAAAGGGGGTGTCCGAAGCTCCGGGACCCCCTGCTACCAGAGATTCTTGCTTTCTTAGGGGGTTCAGTAGCTGCTCCGCTCGGCTGGAGTAATGTTGGCGTTTCGATGCTCACATGCCCTGCAGGCCAATAGGAGGCCATGATGTTATCAGGTTTGGCTTCTTGTTGACCCACATGACGGGGGAGCTTTAAACTTGAAGGAGATACCGGCACCCCCTTCGGAGGTAAATATCTTGGGAAGCAAGTGATATTCAAAACTATGTTAAAAAAATAATATTAAAAAGTGCATGAATTGCTCTTTTAATGGCAGAGAAATATTTAAAGTAGCAACTAAATCTCTCTACCCACCACCCCCTCCCCGCCCCTGGGTTTTTCTTCTACCTCAGTAGAATTGGGATTCTGCAACCTTAGGGGACACCCCCAGTTGCCAGTAAAGAGGTGCAAAAATGGTCACAGGAGGACCAATTGAAAGCAATGTCAACTACTGATCAAGCTAAAGGCACCATCATGAACCAGCATGTCTAAATAAACAGATAACATTGTTGTGGACTGACCACTATTTCCATGATGTATTGATATCTAGGGCTATACCTGCCAATGGCACCCACCATTGCTCCCTTGATCCCAGAGCTCTGCACGAAACGCGTAGAAGGGCTGCGTCCCTCATTTTTATGCCTTGACAATAAAGAAAGCTTTTTGCCAGACCTGCTCTCGCCTGGATGCTGTGCGCTGCACACTTTACATTGCTGGACTTTCACTCTACACAGCGGCACGCATTGGAAGGGAGACTCTGGAGGTGACTGAGACAGTGAGAACTCACAAGGGGCTAGCCCAATGAGGTCGAGGAGGGTGTCTCTGGACAACCTACCCCAACCTTCAGGGTACCTTAGTGCCCCCCCCCCCCACTATGATGGACTGAGTATATATACATATGGAATTGAAAGTCTTATACCCAGTGTTCTCCCTCCCTTCACAACACACACATAGCACTTTGAGCACCATTGCTTCACCCTAACTCAGGCTTCTGCCTGCTTTATTTTCATCCCACTAAGGGACTGCACCTTTAACAGGTGAAGGCAGGAGGCACTCAGATATTAACTCATATCAGTGTTATAATATTTCACACACTGTCACTTTAAGAAACAAAAATAAATCATATAAAGAAATCCTATCCCATTCAGGGATATAACTACACAGCAGAATCAGCCTCTCTAACTGCTGCTGGGCCAACTAACCTGGTTCCCTAGCTTAAAACAATGCCCTCTCATTTAGGGTCACTATATACAGTCTTTAGACACAGTAATATACATTTGTTTGTCTTATCTGTTCGTGGTGAGAACTCGGTCCAAAGTGTCCAGGCAAATCTTCTGGTACTGCGATACTTGAAGGGGGCGTCCTCCCCGAACTGGATGCAGGGGAGCAGCGATACCCCCAGCCTCCAGGCTCTAAGAAGAGAGACTGAAATGCAACCCTCTCTGCTCTAAATACCTGTGCTAGTGATTAGAAAAGCAGGTGAGGGAGAACTAGACACATTGTAACCTGTGGCCTGGACTTTCCATCCAGCAGTTTGAGTTAATGTGAAGCTGTGGAATGGATCATTTTGCACTATTCCTGCACTTTCTGACCTAAAACGGGGCAGAAAGCTGCCTAATATCCTGGAACTATGTCACTATATATATATATATATATTAGAAAAACAAGAAGAGGAAAAGCGTCCGATCCTTGTGTAAAATCCAATAACAAAGTTTTAATAACACGAACCAAGACAAATGCACACTCACAATTTGCCAATAAATAAAGAGCGTTGTATGGGCAAGCCCATGCGCCAGCATGTAGACCACTGTCCGTTTGCTCTGTCCCGCTGTGTGTATCTATAATACCTCACTGCTGCTGCTGTGTCACCGTATCAGTGTCTCTCGAAAATGCAGCCTGTGGTTCCTATTTAGCACGGATCGTCTTGAGAGTAACACAGGGAACTTCCTCTCTGGCATCTGGCTCCTGGCGTCTGAACTGCTCCACCACCGTAGCTCACTCTAACCACGTGACCCTACGCGTTTCTTCCGACACGGCGGATTTCATCAGATCCCCTTTTTGAACTTTGACATTTTTTTACAGGTTTTATATTTTTTACATTTCATTGTTATTGTTTTATATTGTTCATTTAGGCTGCACATTATTATTATCTTTTGTGCAATTTAGTCACGTCTCACAACACTATCCACCTTCATAGCTATCACTACCACACACATTGTAAGTTATGGTATTTATTTACAGGCATCTGTGCTAATTAGAGTCATAATTTTTTTGATTTTTTTGTCTTTTTGGGGGATTGCAATTGGGGTGGTCACAGCTTTAAGCACAGCCAGGGTTAAGATGCATAGCCAGTAAACTCACCCACAAACAGCTGTTTCGACCTTAATTGGTCTCATCAGTGTGGGGTTGGTTATACTGGTTAACCAAAAATGAAGCAGGATAGTTTTTACCATACAGGCATACCCCGCATTAACGTACGCAATAGGACCGGAGCATGTATGTTAAGCGAAAATGTACTTAAAGTGAAGCACTACCTTTTCCCACTTATTGATGCATGTACTGTACTGCAATCGTTATATACATGCATAACTGATGTAAATAAACCATTTGTAACAGGCTCTATAGTCTCCCCGCTTGCGCACAGCTTCGGTACAGGTAGGGAGCCGGTATTGCTGTTCAGGACGTGATGACAGGTGCATGCGTGAGCTGCCGTTTGCCTATTGGGCGATATGTACTTACTCGCGAGTGTACTTAAAGTGAGTGTACTTAAAGCGGGGTATGCCTGTACTTAGTTAAGTCTCAAAGTTGTGACCATGCAGCACGCTTAAGCCTATAGGGAACCATGGTAATGGTTTTGAAGCAAAAGGTGTTACTGCGTGCTCATTTGCATGTCATTTCCCAGAATCCCTTGCTGCAGTGGAAGTGCTGTGTGCTGGGTGATAATGGTGAAAGGCGGGGTTGCAGAGCTGCTAAGACATGCAAATGAGCATACAGTAATATTTCCATTCGCTATTTGTGTTGCTGTGGAGGGTTTTTGTTACTTTTTTACCCACCATAACTTAACTAAGTATATATATATATACTTTGCAACAGTTTTCACTTATCACTATCTGCGCCTGTGTTTTTTCTCTCATATATATATATATGTATATATATATATACATATAAATATATATATATATATATATATATATATATATATTTATATGTATATATATATATACATATATATATATATGAGAGAAAAAACACAGGCGCAGATAGTGATAAGTGAAAACTGTTGCAAAGTATCAGGGAAAAATTAATAGCATATGGAATGCCGAGACTCCGCACAGGCTCAGATGTGTCTGCAGCTGCCCCAGTGTTGTCCTGGCTATCCCTCCAGTCTCGCGGGATTGCGAGTATGACGTCAGCGCATTGTTGTATCCGTTGACAGGAGGAATCGGCATACACTGTCCAGCTAATACTAAACCAATATTGCCAGATAGAGCTAAGAACTCAGAGAGCCAGGGAGACCTTAAGGAAATGCTATTCCAGCCTCCCTGCGCGGCGTTCCACGTGGAGCCAGAACCAACTAGCCGCCATACAGATCAGCAGTGAGGAGAGGATCTCTTTTACCTACATGCCTGTTTTATCTGCTACTTTGTAAGTAGCCTTTTGTCTTTTGCGCATTCTGAAGGATACATGCATACTTCACCATATTTTGCTTCTTTTTTATTATTTCAGATTCATCTTCATTGGTTTCGTCCATATGCTATTAATTCTTCCCTGATACTTTGCAACAGTTTTCACTTATCACTATTTGCGCCTGTGTTTTTTCTCTCCTTTCTATATTTCCAGTACTATATATATATATATATATATATATAGAATAACCAAGTGCGCAACTAAAACACTATAATCAGACAATGTACCATTATATATAGTACTGGAAATATAGAAAGGAGAGACATCCAATATAGTGTGTGTGCAGCGCACAGCCAAGAAAGGGGATGCTGTAGGGAGTTTTGTCTTGCAAAGATTCACAGCTATACATGTTGTCGGTGGAAA